>NC_143045.1:28115000-28160000 GCF_057628025.1 Oncorhynchus mykiss | reverse complement strand
CCAGACTGAGGGTGTGGAGGTATGTTAGGGGATATGGTTGAATTAAGGGGAAGAACTTTTTATTTAACACACATCAACTCACACATATGGTGACGTAGATGCAGGGAGTCAGGAAGCACGTGCAGTTAGTGAGTTTAATGATGTAAAACATAGAATACAAAACAAGAAAAGCGTCTAAACATGGAAACATAAACACTATTGCCTGGTGGGTGATAACAACGGAGTACTATATAAAGGGGAAGTAATCAGAGAGGTGATGAAGTCCAGGTGTGCCTAATGAGGCGCAGGTGTACGTAAGGGTGGGTTGCCAAGACCGGTGGTTAGTAGACCGGCGATGTCGAGTGCCGGAGAGGGGGTGCTGGAGTGGACGTTACACATATAGGGCACACAAACACAAACACACTAACACACACACCAACACAGACACACACCAATACACCCACACCAACACACACACACACCAACACACAAACACAAACACACACACACCAACACAGACACACACCAACACAGACACACACCAATACACCCACACCAACACACACACACACACACACACACACCAACACACAAACACAAACACACACACACACCAACACAGACACACACCAATACACCCACACCAACACACACACACACCAACACACATGCACACGCTCATACACAAACTGTCATACACACACATACACCCCTGTACACACACAGAAGGAAGCATGACATGCAAGGTGTCCATATCTAGCAGAGCTTCAACCACAGACGATTCTCATGTCAGCCCACACTCCCCTGACGAAGGCCCTGTTTTAATTCCATTCTCCAAGCCGCTGAAAGTGGAGGAATTAAGAACGGGTGTTTGAGCAGGGATATGCCCAGATGTTAGGCCGATAAGAATCTTATTGTTGTCACTGTTCCAGGTCTGAGCCTTGTTGAACAGAAAAGCAGAGCCAGACTCTCAGTGGTATTACTAGTCTTGTGTGTCTCAGTCAATCTATATTCCTTTCTTTCACCGTCAGTTTCAAACCACTCGATGATGGATGGTCAGTGTGTCGCGAGGCGCCTTCTATTTCACTCTATCCTTCTATTTTTGTTTGAACTTCTTTCAGTTCTCCTCAGAGTGAAATAGTGGATTGGAATAAGTGACATGTTTGTATTGAATCTCTCTCAGCCCAGCTCTCTCTGTCGTCACTTTTCTACCTCGATCATCTTCTTGTATAGTGTCTACGCGCCTCGAGTCAATCAGATCCAGCATTAACCCGCGTTGGCTGTCGTCTGCATAGCAGATGTTTTGGCGGTGTCGAAGGTGGAATTGTGGCATAAGCTGATATATCGGTATAGCGGCTGCTCATGTGTGTCACAAACCACTCCCTTCCTTACTATTCCTAACTCGTTACAAGTTCAAAACAACAATAGAAAGTGCCAACCCACTATCGTGAAATAGACACAAATGACTTATGCGAAATTCGTGACAGATGCACGAAAAATGTTTTAGTGCATTTCAAGTGCATTTCAATCACAGATGAAGGCAGTAGGTTACGTTGCCCATTCCAGCAGTCTGTGACCAAAAACATCCTCTTCGGCCTCTTTGAGTGGAATGTTACTCATATTCTTCATAATTTCATCATTAATTAAGATTATTTAAAAAACATATATTTTTTTGAGTGCCTGTCACAAATTTCCAATAGTTAATTTGTTTTTATTTGGTGATAATTTGTGAAAATGCGTTGAAAGTGTAGGGTCAATCGATGGTAGAAAGAATCTAACCATAACTTTCTCTCTGAACCCACCCTCTCTCATGCTGTTATCAGGGGTATTTCTGCACTGTTTTCTCTGTGATAACAAGGTTCCGTTCTAACTAATTGAGCCTCAGGAGATAGTTCAGGGGAATTGGAGGAGAGGGAGGAGTGCAGGAGAGGCTGGAGTGACTTGATTAACCTGTGGATGGCCTGCAGGGATCTCACCCAAATGCACCCTGAACCTACAAATACGCACACACACACACACACATACACACAAACGTACACAAACACACACAATCCCGAAATCATTAAAAATCATCCCACCACCACCATCCCACCCATACCTCCCCCCCACCTTCCAGTTATGTGCTGAAGAGGCAGGCCAATGTGCTGGACAGACAGACAGACAAACAGCAGTGTTAGGGGAAAGTGTTTTGTTGTGGAGATTACCACAGGGGTCAGAGGTCAGGATATCAGGTGGGGCCAGCTCTGCGGCAGAGGGATAAGGGGCTGAGTGGTCGAGTGGCTGACCACCATCATCTGGGACTAGACTAACGGCCGACCAGCTGGCTGAATAGACCCCCGGGCCTGGAGGTAAGATTAATCTGGTCCCGGACACAGTGATAAACCTCCACCAGCATACACACAAGCAATCACTGGGAACAAAGCAGGTGTGCTTGATTTGATTTGATTTGAAGGACAACTTATTCACCACTTTTGTGTTTGGCCACTTGTGGTCACTCTGTGTGAAGCCATTGGGCAGCAAGACTTAATGAGTATCCAGTGTTGTGTTTCCCTTGTCGAGGTCTATGGTTGCTTTGTTATAGGCATATGTCCATGGCTGTTATTGCCAAGTGGAGTCCATCTTGGATCAACTGCAGCCAGGATTATATAAGCAGTGAATTGTGGGTCTATGTTATCCTAATTCTCCCTCCAGCTCTCAGACAGATGTGGACGATGACATGTTTAAAAACTGACATGTTTTACGAGGTGACGAACACAGAATACGTAAACACAAGTTTTGTTGCATCTCCCATTCCCCTCCCCGACCCTCTACTCCTGACCCACTACTCCTCCGACCCCTCCCTTCACCCCTCCCTTCCAGCTGACAGAAGTTGGCTGCAGGCCTGTCAGTCCCCAATTAAAGGAGTTGAAAGTGAGTGTCATAATAAAAGAATGCAGCAAGATTAGTGGAGTTTTCAGGAGGAGAGGAGGAGGGGATGGGAGGGAGGAGAGGAAGGAAAGGAGGAGGGGAGGGAAGAGAGGAGAGGAGGAGAGGGAGGGAGGGAGGGAGAGGAGGAGGGGAGGGAGGCAGGGAGAGGAGGAGGGGAGGGGATGGAGAGGAGGGAGGGAGGGAGGGAGGGAGGGAGGGAGGGAGGGAGGGAGGGAGGGAGGGAGGGAGGGAGGGAGGGAGGGAGGGAGGGAGGGACGGAGGGAGGGAGGGAGGGAGGGCGGGAGCAACCTCCCATTTAGAGGGGACATATTCAGAAGTTATTGGATGGAAAAAAACATACACAAGAAAATGTTTAATAGTTTAGATTTCTTATATATCTGTTTTTTGTTCCTTTTATTTTCATGGGTCTCTTTCTCTTTCTCTCAAGGAGAAAGGGAGCTTCATGCTAGTGAAATATCTCATCCTTCCATCTTCACTGGGTTTATTTTGCTGAAGTTCCAGTTTCAGTAGCTTTGTCATTCCGTTTCAGAGTTCTATATTTCCTTGCTTGTTTAGTTCCTAGGTCCTCCATCGTCTTCCGTTCATTTTCCAATATGACTGTGGCGAGTCCTGGAAAACTGTGCCTCTGGACCGGGTTGCTGCTAGAGGAGGAGGAACTCCCATAAGTGCTTTTTCATGTTGTTGGATCTTAGTCTGTGATAGTTACTGTCTCCTGTGTCTGTCAAACGAATGCAACACAAAGACAAACGTTAAACTCCGAACTAAATACCGAACTAAATTAACACAAGCTCTGTCTTTCTGTCACGTTTCATTGGTTGTTTTTCTGTTTCTCAACAAGACTGTTCTCTGTTGTCCATCAGAGGTAAAAGCTTGGCGAGTCTCCACAAGGTCAGCAGCACTGTCCTGGAAGCCTCTTGATCAATAAACTCTGATGTCTGGAGGGGAGGGTTTCTACTCAGCACTTTTCCCACCAGAACTTTCAAATCTAACAGGGTTAGACTCTGCTTAGCTTTGATATTTCACCTTCTTCATAATATCACTATTTCACCCTTCTTCATAATATCACTATTTCACCCTTATTCATATTAGCACTATTTCACCCGTATTCATATTGGCACTATTTCACCCATATTCATATTAGCACTATTTCACCCTTCTTCATAATATCGCTATTTCACCCTTCTTCATAATAGCACTATTTCACCCTTCTTCATATTAGCACTATTTCACCCTTCTTCATATTAGCACTATTTCACCCTTCTTCATAATAGCACTATTTCACCCTTATTTATATTAGCACTATTTCACCCGTATTCATATTAGCACGTTTCACCCGTATTCATATTAGCACTATTTCACCCTTCTTCATATTAGCACTATTTCACCCTTCTTCATAATAGCACTATTTCACCCGTATTCATATTAGCACTATTTCACCCTTCTTCATAATAGCACTATTTCACCCGTATTCATATTAGCACTTTTCACCCGTATTCATATTAGCACTATTTCACCCTTCTTCATATTAGCACTATTTCACCCTTCTTCATAATAGCACTATTTCACCCTTCTTCATAATAGCACTATTTCGCCCGTATTCATATTAGCACTATTTCACCCTTCTTCATATTAGCACTATTTCACCCTTCTTCATAATAGCACTATTTCGCCCGTATTCATATTAGCACTATTTCACCTGTATTCATATTAGCACTATTTCACCCTTCTTCATATTAGCACTATTTCACCCTTCTTCATATTAGCATTATTTCACCCTTCTTCATAATAGCACTATTTCACCCTTCTTCATATTAGCACTATTTCACCCTTCTTCATATTAGCACTATTTCACCCTTCTTCATATTAGCACTATTTCACCCTTCTTCACAATAGCACTATTTCACCCTTCTTCATAATAGCACTATTTCACCCTTCTTCATAATAGCACTATTTCACCCTTCTTCATAATAGCACTATTTCACCCTTCTTCATAATAGCACTATTTCACCCTTCTTCATAATAGCACTATTTCACCCTTCTTCATATTAGCACTATTTCACCCTTCTTCATAATAGCACTATTTCACCCTTCTTCATAATAGCACTATTTCACCCTTCTTCATAATAGCACTATTTCACCCTTCTTCATAATAGCACTATTTCACCCTTCTTCATAATAGCACTATTTCACCCTTCTTCATAATAGCACTGTTTAATAGAGTGCTTTGTGAAACAGAAAAACACTTCCCTCTCCTGTTGGTTCAGAGATTAGAGTTGAAGCGTTTGGATTATGGATTATGACATTGTGGGGACCTAAATGAAGGACCTCCTCTAGACTCTAGAGTCCCTACACAGCAGATGTGGTTCATGGCGATGTCAATGTGAAGAGGTGGTGTACTATTGTGTACTATTGTCCATGCTGGCAAAGTCTGTCTTTCAAATTGAGTAACATCACAAAAGGTTCCAATCTAACCCTTGGCTCTGACAGTAAGGGGTTGGAGGATCAAGCCAGTTTGAGAAGCTAGCACTTCATCTGAACGTTGGAAAAGCGGGGTTGGTAGGGCTGGGAACGTTGAATCTCAAGCCTACTTTCAGTCTGTGTTTGAATGACAACATAAGTGGGTCCAAGTGATTTCAATATGAAGTTACTGCATCTGAAACGTGAATTTCAGACCATTTCCACAAACAAAATAGTCAAACATCTGAACAAGATGTTATAGAAAAATGCCAGAAAACCTTTAATTTCTTGTCATGAAAATAAATATGGTATAATATTTCACATTATGCTACATTGCTCCACATTAATGCCAGATATATTATAACAATGGTGTAAACATTGGCATGTCTTATTCTGCCATCTGTAATTTAGCTTCTCCCTAATGAAAGTAATAATTAACACAATCCATCAGACTGTTCTTGGACCTCATTGGGAAGAACTACTGAGGTGAAACCATGTTATTGAGAGGACCACTGGGCTGTGGATGTCATTTGCTGGTAGTAGTGGTGAGGAGAGAGAGACCGCATCCCAAAACATTGGTCAATACCTCAGCTTTCAAGATGACTTTGACATACCCAGCTTATTTAGAAGACTAGAGACCTAGCTTTAGAGACTTAGACCATTAGACTAGAGACCTAGCTTTAGAGACCTAGACCATTAGACTAGAGACCTAGCTTTAGAGACCTAGACCATTAGACTAGAGACCTAGCTTTAGAGACCTAGACCATTAGACTAGAGACCTATTATTTCCAAATGACCTATACCTCTCTTTCTGCCTCTATCTTTTCACTTTCTCTGTGCAGCTCTTTCTCATTTCTGTCTCGTTTTCTCTTCCATCTCCTCCATCTTCTCCGTCTTCTCCATCTTCTCCGTCTTCTCCGTCTCTTGCACTCTCAAACCTCTGCTTCTCTTTGTCTCTATTCCTATTTGTCTCAAATCAAATCAAATGTTATTTGTCCAAAGCTCCGAATACAACGGGTGGGTGGTGTAGTCTTTACCGTGGAACTCTTGCTAACTAGCTCTTCCCAATGATGCAGAGTTCAAAATGGATAATACAAATGGGAACAGGAACAGTTTGACTATGAAGGTTGTGTATTTCTGACTTGCTTTTCAAAATGGGCGATGGTCTGAAGTTGAACATTAAGATAGGAACGTTTTGTGGAATTTGATCTTGTTAAACTTCGATCCAATAATGTGAAATGTTCTGTTGTCTTCTTTCAAAGACCCACCACATGACCCTGCAAGTACACACACACACACACACACCACACGTTTTCCCTTCAAAGCCGATAAGCATCTCCTTCTGCAATCGTTCATCCCTAGCTAACATATGCATGCCTTGTTACAGGCCTTCCTCGGGAAACGTGTAAAACACAATTTGGCAGAGAATACAGTACTTCTGAGGCCATTTTTTGAATGGGAGCTGTTCTCCCTCTTTCTCTCCCCATCAAAGCCTCGGACAATAAGTGTTTTATCGCCCCTGGAAATGAGCGCAGGAAACAGATGTTGCTCTGATTAAGCACACCGACCGTGCCAAAAATCTCTCCGACGCCTTGTGGCCCGAGACACAACCTGCAGCTCACAGTCAGATAGATGTATCTGTACTCTTGTGCCGCAGAGGGATCTCACTGCCAACTCACTGGGGAGTGTGTGTGTGTGTGTGTGTGTGTGTGTGTTTTTATTGTTATAATAAGCAGGAAACAAAGCCAGTTTGATGGTTTCTACTTTAATAAGAATGCACCACATGGCAACCCTTCATTTTACAAACTAGATATAAAAGACCATAAATAATGACATAAGTTACATGTACCTAAAATCCTTGACAAAATAAAACAAATGACCAAAAATCTAATCAAAATATTACAACAACAAAAAGAAGATTAAAAGAATGTTAGGTGGCTGGATCATATGGTATCAGAAGGCATACAATGACAAACCTTGATGTGTGTTTTCTTAGGTTCTTTCATCATTAACTAAATGTAAAAGTACTATACAGTACATTCTGTTTTCCTTTCCTCACACTTCTTGCATATTTCCACATGACAGGTCGTTGACGGATTAAAACCCTACTTCAGCAAAGAGAAGATCATTGAGCTGGGCTGGTATGGAGGACGGAGGAATCTGTAGTATGTCAACCATCGCATATGATCAGAAAAACATTCGGATAGTAACGATTGTATAATTTGTATATATTTTTAAGTCCTTTGAATGTAACCTGACTGTCATTTGGTGAATATTTGAAACATCTAAATGAAACGAGATCAATGATATTCCCTTCTTATCACCCTTTTCAGCATCAAGTCCTTGTTGACTACATGCATCCCCTGCTCAAAATCCAGAAAGATTTTTCTTCAGCTCGGGGAGTCCAATCTGCTTTCTAATGAGAGAGCCCATTGCCGCTGACTGTCCTTCTGTGTTTCTGTCAGTACAGGAGGCTATTGTCTATGTATTCCACTGGATCCCACTACTAAAGCCATTGCAGTTAAGGGTGTGTTGAAAACATCAAAACTCGTTAAATGCTGCTGCTGAAGAGGATTGACAGAGCAGGAGTAGTGGCACACTTTACATTGTTTTTGTCGACACAAAGCAGGTCATGAAATTCCAAAAACAAATCCGTAAACCCCTCCACTGTAGCATAAAAACAAACTATTGATATTATTTTGAAGACATCATAGACACTCATACAGACACAAACACACATTCACTCACTCACTCACACACACTCACTCACTCACTCACTCACTCACTCACTCACACACTCACACACTCATTCACTCACTCAAGCACACACACATACACACTCAACACACTACCACATGCTCACTTTACATGCAAACCAAAAACACAAAGGAAAATAAACTTAGAAATTCATAAAACAAGTACATCGTCTGCTGGAGCAGGGTCTAGTTTATATTACATTATTTAAATGTTTTTTAAGCGTTGCTGAATCATTCATATTGTTTTCGTAAGCTGTTGATGGTGGTCATGGATCGCTAGTCTGTTTGTCCTTTCTGAAAAATGGAGCGACGCCGAACAGCGAACGTGACAGTCATGGAGAGATGGAGTTGGAGGAGACTCCAAGGAGAAGAGGAGGAATTCTGGTCATGGAGAGAGGGAGGAATCCTGTTGATGAAAGGCGGTGGCAGCTGGAGGAGAGCGAGAGAGAAGCGGGTGGGGGGGACAGAGAGAGAGAGAGAAAGAGAGACAGGGAGAGAGACAGGGAGAGAGACAGGGAGAGAGAGAGAGAGAGAGAGAGATTGCGGTGAGAGATCACGTCAGCCATGGTTGGTTTTGAAAGTGTTCAGTTTGAATGCCAGTTTCTGCCTGGCATAGAACTACTCAAATATCCTTGTGATGCCCAACAACACATACCAGTTAAAGCATATGGAAAGTTCTAGTCATTCAATGCTTAACAAGAACATCAGCCTTCACCAACCGATACAATAACATCACTGCATTATTGGTTGGCAAAAGCCAACAATGGAAAACATTTCCTTCATCATGGGAACCGATCCTGAGTCATGCAGCTATGATAGTATTTAAAACCAGGTCTGCAGCCTATTTAAAATCGTTCAAATATTTTAATCATTTGGTTTAGCCTGCCTTGAGTGACAGACGGGCAGGGTTTGCAGTTTTGCTACTCTTCTATTGGTTCCATTGCACCAGGAAAGTGCAATCAAGCCCAGGAAAAGTATTCAAAATTACTTCAAATACTATTTGAACCCAGGTGTGAGCGGCTGTGGTGTGCTGTCTGCTGACTCAGTCAGTGATTAATCGTCCTCATTCACACGCCAGGCGGTTTAGAGCAGTGACTGATCTGAGAACAGGGCTTATTGATCTACTCTACGGCCTCAGGTGCCGGGCTGCTGGTTTATTAACACACCACTCAAACAGCTCAGCACTCAATGAGCTCACCACTGCAGAGAGTTACACAGTATGTACACACTGCAGAGAGAGAGAGTTACACAGTACTACAGTATGTACACACTGCAGAGAGAGAGTTAGACAGTACCACAGTATGTACACACTGCAGAGAGAGAGAGTTACACAGTACTACAGTATGTACACACTGCAGAGAGAGAGAGTTACACAGTACTACAGTATGTACACACTGCAGAGAGAGAGTTAGACAGTACCACAGTATGTACACACTGCAGAGAGAGAGAGTTACACAGTACTACAGTATGTACACACTGCAGAGAGAGAGAGTTACACAGTACTACAGTATGTACACACTGCAGAGAGAGAGAGTTACACAGTACTACAGTATGTACACACTGCAGAGAGAGAGAGTTACACAGTACTACAGTATGTACACACTGCAGAGAGAGAGAGTTACACAGTACTACAGTATGTACACACTGCAGAGAGTTACACAGTATGTACACACTGCAGAGAGAGAGAGTTACACAGTACTACAGTATGTACACACTGCAGAGAGTTACACAGTATGTACACACTGCAGAGAGAGAGAGTTACACAGTATGTACACACTGCAGAGAGAGATAGTTACACAGTACTACAGTATGTACACACTGCAGAGAGAGAGAGTTACACAGTACTACAGTATGTACACACTGCAGAGAGAGAGAGTTACACAGTACTACAGTATGTACATACTGCAGAGAGAGAGAGTTACACAGTACTACAGTATGTACACACTGCAGAGAGAGAGAGTTACACAGTACTACAGTATGTACACACTGCAGAGAGAGAGAGTTACACAGTACTACAGTATGTACACACTGCAGAGAGAGAGAGTTACACAGTACTACAGTATGTACACACTGCAGAGAGAGAGAGTTACACAGTACTACAGTATGTACACACTGCAGAGAGTTACACAGTATGTACACACTGCAGAGAGAGAGAGTTACACAGTATGTACACACTGCAGAGAGAGAGAGAGTTAGATAGTACTACAGTATGTACACACTGCAGAGAGAGAGAGTTAGATAGTACTACAGTATGTACACACTGCAGAGAGAGAGATAGTTAGATAGTACTACAGTATGTACATACTGCAGAGAGAGAGAGAGTTAGATAGTACTACAGTATGTACACACTGCAGAGAGAGAGAGAGTTAGATAGTACTACAGTATGTACACACTGCAGAGAGAGAGATAGTTACACAGTACTACAGTATGTACATACTGCAGAGAGAGAGAGAGAGTTAGATAGTACTACAGTATGTACACACTGCAGAGAGAGAGAGAGTTAGATAGTACTACAGTATGTACACACTGCAGAGAGAGAGAGTTAGATAGTACTACAGTATGTACACACTGCAGAGAGAGAGAGTTACACAGTACTACAGTATGTACACACTGCAGAGAGAGAGAGTTAGATAGTACTACAGTATGTACACACTGCAGAGAGAGAGAGAGTTAGATAGTACTACAGTATGTACACACTGCAGAGAGAGAGATAGTTACACAGTACTACAGTATGTACATACTGCAGAGAGAGAGAGAGAGTTAGATAGTACTACAGTATGTACACACTGCAGAGAGAGAGAGAGTTAGATAGTACTACAGTATGTACACACTGCAGAGAGAGAGAGTTAGATAGTACTACAGTATGTACACACTGCAGAGAGAGAGAGTTACACAGTACTACAGTATGTACACACTGCAGAGAGAGAGAGAGTTAGATAGTACTACAGTATGTACACACTGCAGAGAGAGAGAGTTAGACAGTACTACAGTATGTACACACTGCAGAGAGAGAGAGAGTTAGATAGTACTACAGTATGTATACACTGCAGAGAGAGAGAGTTAGACAGTGCTACAGTATATATACACTGCAGAGAGAGAGAGAGTTACACAGTACTACAGTATGTATACACTGCAGAGAGAGAGAGTTGCACAGTACTACAGTATGTATACACTGCAGAGAGAGAGAGTTAGACAGTACTACAGTATGTATACAATGCAGAGAGAGAGAGTTAGACAGTACTACAGTATGTATACACTGCAGAGAGAGAGTTACACAGTACTACAGTATGTACACACTGCAGAGAGAGAGAGTTAGACAGTACCACAGTATGTACACACTGCAGAGAGAGAGTGTGACAGTACTACAGTATGTATACACTGCAGAGAGAGAGAGTTTGACAGTACTACAGTATGTATACACTGCAGAGAGAGAGAGTTAGACAGTACTACAGTATGTATACACTGCAGAGAGAGAGTTACACAGTACTACAGTACGTACACACTGCAGAGAGAGAGAGAGAGAGTTAGACAGTACTACAGTATGTACACACTGCAGAGAGAGAGTTTGACAGTACTACAGTATGTACACACTGCAGAGAGAGAGAGCGAGTTAGACAGTACTACAGTATGTACACACTGCAGAGAGAGAGTTTGACAGTACTACAGTATGTATACACTGCAGAGAGAGAGAGATAGTTAGACAGTACTACAGTATGTATACACTGCAGAGAGAGAGTTAGACAGTACTACAGTATGTACACACTGCAGAGAGAGAGAGAGAGTTAGACAGTACTACAGTATGTATACACTGCAGAGAGAGAGTTAGACAGTACTACAGTATGTACACACTGCAGAGAGAGAGAGTTAGACAGTACCACAGTATGTACACACTGCAGAGAGAGAGTTTGACAGTACTACAGTATGTATACACTGCAGAGAGAGAGTTTGACAGTACTACAGTATGTACACACTGCAGAGAGAGAGAGAGAGTTAGACAGTACTACAGTATGTATACACTGCAGAGAGAGAGAGAGATAGTTAGACAGTACTACAGTATGTATACACTGCAGAGAGAGAGAGAGAGTTAGACAGTACTACAGTATGTACACACTGCAGAGAGAGAGAGAGAGAGTTAAACAGTACTACAGTATGTATACACTGCAGAGAGAGAGTTAGACAGTACTACAGTATGTACACACTGCAGAGAGCGAGTTACACAGTACTACAGTATGTATACACTGCAGAGAGAGAGAGAGAGTTAGACAGTACTACAGTATGTACACACTGCAGAGAGCGAGTTACACAGTACTACAGTATGTACACACTGCAGAGAGAGAGAGAGAGTTAGACAGTACTACAGCATGTACACACTGCAGAGGGTTAGAAAGTGTAATGGCCAACAGTACTGCAGTATATACAGTGCATTCTGAAAGTATTTGACTCTTTCCACATTTACACACAAAACCCCAAAACAAAGCAAAAACTTTTGCTAATTAATTTTTTTTTTTATATCACATTTACATAAGTATTCAGACCTTTTAATCAGTACTTTGCTGAAGTACTTTTGGCAGCGATTACAGCCTCGGGTCTTATTGGGTATGACGCTACAAGCTTGGCAGTTTCTCCCATTCTTCTCTGCAGATCCTCTCAAACTCTGTCAAGTTGGATGGGGAGCGTTTCTATACAGCTATTTTCAGGTCTCTCCAGAGATGTTCGTTCGGGTTCTGGCTGGGCCACTCAAGGACATTCAGAGACTTGTCCCGAAGCCACTCCTGCGTTGTCTTGGCTGTGTGCTGAGTCTTGTTGTCCTGTTGGAAGGTGAACCTTCACCCAGTTCTGAGGTCCTGAGCGCACTGGAGCACGCTTTCCATCAAGGATCTCTCTGTACTTTCCCTCCATCCTGACTAGTCTCCTAGTTCCTGCCACTGAAAAACATCCCCACAGTATGATGCTGCCACCACCATGCTTCACCGTAAGGATGGTGCCAGGTTTCCTCCAGACGTGACGCTTGGCATTCAGGCAAAATAGTTCCATCCTGGTGTCATCAGACCAGAAAATGTTGTTTCTCACGGTCTGAGAGTCCTTTAAGTGCCATTTGGCAAACTCCAAGCGGGCTTTTATGTGCCTTTTACTGACGAGTGGTTTCCGTCTGGCCACTATCATAGATGCCTGATTGGTGGAGTGCTACAGAGATGGTTGTCCTTCTGGAAGGTTCTCCCATCTCCACAGAGGATCTCTTGGTCACCTCCCTAACCAATGCTGCAGAAGTGTTTTGGTACCCTTCCCCAGATCTGTGCCTAGACACAATCTTGTCTCGGAGCTCTACGGACAATTCCTTCGACCTCATGGCTTGGTTATTGCTTTGACATGCACTGTCAACTGTGGGATCTTATATAGACAGGTGTGTGCCTTTCCAAATCATGTCTAATCAATTGAATTTAACACAGGTGGACTCCAATCATGTTGTAGAACATCTCAAGGATGATGAATGGAAACAGGATGCACCTGAGCTCAGTTTCATGTCTCATAGCAAAGGGTCTGAATACTGAAAAAGTGATCTGTTCTTTATTTAGAATACATTTTCTAACATTTATAAAAACCTGTTTTTGCTTTGTCATTATGGGGTATTGTATGTAGATTGATGAGGACATTTTTGTATTTTTTCTCATTTAGAAAAAGACTGCAACGTAACAAAATGTGGAAAAAGTCAAGGGGTCTGAATGCTTTCCAAATGCACCGTACATAAAGATCCAGGTCAGACCTGAATCATTTCACATACTATAGTGTTTTATAGTTAATGGTTTTTTTGTTTGTTGTGTTAATGCCAACAAAGATATGTCAAATCAATTCAAATCAAATGAAATGTTATTTGTCACAATCTTCAGAAACAACAGGTGTAGACTAACAGTGAAATGCTCACTTATGGGCCCTTTCAACAATGCAGAGAGATAAAAAATATAAATTATTGTTAAAATAACAACACAAGGAGTAAATACACAATGAGTAACGATAACATGACTAAAATAACTAAGGGATAGGTAGTTTATAGATCCTTACCATTGTGATTGATGATTGAATAATGTCCAGCATGTATTCTCTTGTTCATTTTGATGTCGTTGTCATTGTTGTTTTGTTACATATCCATCTCTCCGCAGTAGTGCACAGTCGTGTCCAAATAAATCCCATACTCCTTTGCTCTCAGTTCCACATTCAGGAAACAAATACACAGTAAGAATCCAACTGGTCCAAACAGCTGTCCGTCAAATTACATAGAGCAATAATCAGACCCAGGGGTGCGGGCTGTAATCCAAAAGGGGTGATGAAAGATGTTTGAGGAGGGATGAGATGGTGGTTTGGGAGGACAAGGGGTAGGAATGCACCTCTTTAGATCAAAGACATTCTGAGAAAATGTCCAGAGGGCAACAAAACAGCCCAATCTTGGACAAAACAAGACCAGAACAGAGCAAAAACACAGAACCCCCTTCCCCTCCCTCCTCCATCCCTCCCTCAACCTCTCAGATTCAGAACATCAGTGTTAATCTCGAGGTTGGAATCCTCCATTTTGTCTGTTGGTATTCAAATGTAAAGAAAAGACAATCGAGGATATGGCAGCGAGTCACAGAGAACAAGTCATACACACAGGACAGAACACAGTTACGATACAAAAATCTGCTCTGTGGGTATTCCAGAAAGAAATTTCCAGAAATATTACTCTTGCCTAGAGGAGCGATCCCCTCTGAATTCCTTCCAGACCATTGAAGGCACTCCAGTTGGCCTCTCGGAAAAGCTTCCCATCCATCCCGTTCTCAGCGCCACTCGGACAGAAAAATATCCCGTTCTCAATAGGGTCTAATATCTGATAAAAAGTGCATCTTTCCCACTTTTCTTCTTCTTTTAAATCCAATTTAAAGTGCATGGAAGAGGTAAACAATTTGATTGTTCATTTGTCTTTTGATATTTAATTTGTATTATCCGTTAGAAATGAAGTCGTTTCCTTCTCGTTGATCAGACCGGAACCATTCTGCCTTGCATCTGTTGCATTTGGGAGAGCATTCCCTGGACGCTGGTCAGGATCTTATTCTGGTGTGCAGCTGAGGAGATTCCAATTCGGCCCATGTCCCTGTTTTAACAAGAGTAGGAAAGAAAACATTAGGAACCAAGACACACTATGACAGCTTCCTGATTCATATGACAGATTTAACATCCTCTCTAGGTGTCAACACAGCCTAATATAAATCAGTAAAAAAGTCAGACAGGTCTCTCCTGGATGCATAAATGCTGAGTAAACCAAGTATAACTCACTCCTGTGTCATATGAACCACAGCCTCTGGGGTGGTGTATCCTGCTGCGGTGAAGTTGTCGCTGTATCTCTCCATGCCGATGGCCTGCAGCCAGTCCTCCACAGAGCCCAGGGCCGAGGCCACCTCCGGGCTGACCGGCTCCAGGAGGGTGGTGCTGGGTCTAGGGACGGAGAGGGGTGGAGAGTCAGTCTACATCTAGACAACTTGCACTATATTAAAGCAACGGTACCTACAACTTTCAGTTGTCTAACCCACCTAAATCTTTAGTGAGTTTTCTTTTGACCCAGCAAATAAATAAATATTTTTTTTTATAAGTACAATCTTTACCCATTAACCAAAATGAATAAGCCTCAACCCACTAAATGTGTGTCAAGCTTCCTAAGACAACATTTTGAGATACTATTGTCATACAACTTGGCAGTGAGAAACTGATGAATTAGAATGGCACTGCTCTTGATTCTTAAATCACCTGTCACTCAGGCATAACTACAACACTAGAACAACTAATTAAATCAGGACCAGAGGAGGAGAGAGAGACACGGTGCCGTCTGGCCTTATGGTTAGTGAGGTTTTTCATCATCTGACGTTAGCCTATCACAGGGGTCAGGCACATGTGAACTACAGTCAACCCTGAGACTTTGAAAAAGGAACTGTAATTCTTCAGCTTCTCTTCTTTCTTTCTGTCTCTTTCCCCCTCTCTCTCTCACACACACACACACCTTTTTTTTCTGATGGAATCAGCAGGTTAGACAAACTAAGCGCTAGCATGTGTCCCATCTCTATTTGTCCTCCAAGACAGAAGCCAAGTGAAACACAGTTCCTCCCGGGTGTCACCGACACGGTTAGTTAATCGTTATTTAAAGAGAAAATATTAACAACACACACTGTGGCTTTAACCTCCCACTGCTTCTCCTCTAGGATGCAGATATTCATCATGACTCGGTCTTTCTTTCAGGCACTCACCAACACCTTTTCCATCCCTTCATCCCTCCTTCCTTAGCTTCACAACGATATCTGCCATCAAATATTTACCCAGGGCCGGTGCGACCGAGGTGAGGGACTGAGCACACTCACTACGGTCCCGCTCCACTGCACCCCTCCTCCATAATTTAACAGGTGTTGGCTGAAAGGCTTGGGCTGCTGGGTTCAATCGCCACTTTGGTCTGGCTGGGGGGCTGGGGACTGTTGGGGGGGGGGGGGGCTCTGGGGTAGTACACAAGCCCCTTACTTCGTTGCGAAATTCGTTGTGAAATACTGTGGTGCTTTGGGCATCTTTCTCCATCTCTACCACCCTGAGGCATGGATTGAGATGTTACTAGGGTCCCCAAGACCTCACCCTTGGTCCTAACCCCTCCTGTAAAATCTGTTCATGGGATTCAGTTCCACTAATTATTCCTCTAGGACTCTCTCTCCCATTCTCCCCCTCTTTCACCCTCTCTCTCTCTCTCCCTCTATCCCTGGGTTAAAGAAGAACATTTCCTCCCTCCATGACTAGCTCTGGGTCTGTAAAAATACGCAGTTCCACCTAGGAGTAACGACTCCTACTTAAAGGGGGCTTTTTATAACATACTGCTAGATACCATTGTAATTCTCAACTCTATTAGAACACATACCTTATTTTACAAGGTGTACCATTCAGTTAATGTTGTATGGAAGTACAGTACTGATTACACACATTACAATAATAGTGAATAAATAGTGAATAAACTAAGAAATCTCTGTCTCACCGTGTGGTCTCTCCTCCAGTCCTCTTCAGGCTGTTGGGGTTCCGGATCAGTTTGTCCAGCATGTTGACGATCTGGCCAAACTTGGGCCTGTCGCCCCTCTCCCTCTGCCAGCAGTCCAGCATCAGCTGGTGCAGTGCCACGGGGCAGTCCATGGGCGGGGGAAGCCTGTACCCCTCATCTATGGCCTTGATCACCTTTGGGGAGAGAGGGCAGAGGTTAGAGGTTAGGGTTGATGGTAGACTGTGAGATAGATTACTCAGCCATCCTAATTACACTATAACGATGATATTATTATAATGGAATAATAGGAAGTAATCATGAAAACTGCACAGCTGTAATTACACAGATAATATTTCTATAATGACATAACATCCTTATTATTTGACGTTTTAAACCTGAATATGTTCTTACTGTAGACTTACATCCTGATTACTCATGTCCCAATATGGGCGCTCCCCATATGACATCACTTCCCACATTACTATGCCGTAGCTCCACACGTCGCTGGCCGAGGTGAACTTCCTGTAGGCAATGGCTTCTGGGGCTGTCCAGCGAATGGGGATCTTCCCTCCCTGTGATTGACAGGTAACAGACTGTTAGTATCGCTCACACTGTACCAAATACATAGGTACATACAAGCATGAAAACGCTGAAATGTATTAACACTACAGCCACACACAAGCTTGTGCACACACACACACACTCTCTTACCCTGGTGGTGTATGCAGCCTCGGGGTCGTCCTCCAGGACTCGTGACATGCCGAAGTCAGACACCTTACACACCAGGTTGCTGTTGACCAGGATGTTGCGTGCGGCCAGGTCTCTGTGGACATAGCTCATATCAGAAAGGTACTTCATGCCCGACGCGATGCCACGCAAGATGCCCACCAGCTGGATCACTGTGAAACGCCCGTCATTCTTCTAAAGAAGCAAACAAACAAATCAATGCATGTTAGGTCATGTTTGTATGCAGTGGCAGGATGGGATGATGCTAATCTGTATGACGTTGCTTGGCTGACATTCATTAAGAGGCTAACGGCTGTAATAGTCATACCTAGAGTTCTGAACATTTGAAAGCAGACACATACCACACAGAGTTGAGTACACAGACTGCATTGCATGACTTACCCTCAGAAATGCATCCAGCGAACCATTCTCCATGTACTCTGTGATAATCATCACTGGTTTACCTGAAGAAAAGGAGGGAGGGAGGGAGGGAGGGAGGGAGGGAGGGAGGGAAGGAAGAAAATGAAAGGCAGATGATTATGGAGGTAAACGATGCACATCACTGCCCAAAGCAGCAGGAGAGCAGTGCTTCTCAGGGGTGTGTGTGCGTGTGGTGTGTGTGTGGTGTGTAGTGTGTGGTGTGTTGGGAGGGGGTACACAATTCGTCTCAGTACTGTAGTGATTAAATTAGTTCAGTGTAACAGTGTGTCCTCACATCTCCTCCTTACTCAGAGAGAGGGATCTCTACTGTAACATAACACCACCACACACACACACACACACACACACACACACGCACGCACACACACACACACACACACACACACACACACACACACACACACACACACACACACACACCAAGTACACTAACAAGCAAACACGCAAGAAATGTGCACATAATGTTACAGCGCCTCCAGAAAGTTTTTACAGCCTAGACTGTTTCCACATGTTGTTGTGTTACAGCCTAGACTGTTTCCACATGTTGTTTTGTTACAGCCCTAGACTGTTTCCACATGTTGTTGTGTTACAGCCTAGACTGTTTCCACATGTTGTTGTGTTACAGCCTAGACTGTTTCCACATGTTGTTGTGTTACAGCCTAGACTGTTTCCACATGTTGTTGTGTTACAGCCCTAGACTGTTTCCACATGTTGTTGTGTTACAGCCTAGACTGTTTCCACATGTTGTTTTGTTACAGCCCTAGACTGTTTCCACATGTTGTTGTGTTACAGCCTAGACTGTTTCCACACGTTGTTGTGTTACAGCCTAGACTGTTTCCACATGTTGTTGTGTTACAGCCCTAGACTGTTTCCACATGTTGTTGTGTTACAGCCTAGACTGTTTCCACATGTTGTTGTGTTACAGCCCTAGACTGTTTCCACATGTTGTTGTGTTACAGCCTAGACTGTTTCCACATGTTGTTGTGTTACAGCACTAGACTGTTTCCACACGTTGTTGTGTTACAGCCCTAGACTGTTTCCACATGTTGTTGTGTTACAGCCCTAGACTGTTTCCACATGTTGTTGTGTTACAGCCTAGACTGTTTCCACATGTTGTTGTGTTACAGCACTAGACTGTTTCCACATGTTGTTGTGTTACAGCCTAGACTGTTTCCACATGTTGTTGTGTTACAGCCCTAGACTGTTTCCACATGTTGTTGTGTTACAGCCCTAGACTATTTCCACATGTTGTTGTGTTACAGCCCTAGACTGTTTCCACACGTTGTTGTGTTACAGCCTAGACTGTTTCCACATGTTGTTGTGTTACAGCCTAGACTGTTTCCACACGTTGTTGTGTTACGCCCTAGACTGTTTCCACATGTTGTTGTGTTACAGCCCTAGACTGTTTCCACATGTTGTTGTGTTACAGCCCTAGACTGTTTTCACATGTTGTTGTGTTACAGCCCTAGACTGTTTCCACATGTTGTTGTGTTACAGCCTAGACTGTTTCCACATGTTGTTTTGTTACAGCCCTAGACTGTTTCCACATGTTGTTGTGTTACAGCCTAGACTGTTTCCACACGTTGTTGTGTTACAGCCTAGACTGTTTCCACATGTTGTTGTGTTACAGCCCTAGACTGTTTCCACATGTTGTTGTGTTACAGCCTAGACTGTTTCCACATGTTGTTGTGTTACAGCCCTAGACTGTTTCCACATGTTGTTGTGTTACAGCCTAGACTGTTTCCACATGTTGTTGTGTTACAGCACTAGACTGTTTCCACACGTTGTTGTGTTACAGCCCTAGACTGTTTCCACATGTTGTTGTGTTACAGCCCTAGACTGTTTCCACATGTTGTTGTGTTACAGCCTAGACTGTTTCCACATGTTGTTGTGTTACAGCACTAGACTGTTTCCACACGTTGTTGTGTTACAGCCTAGACTGTTTCCACATGTTGTTGTGTTACAGCCCTAGACTGTTTCCACATGTTGTTGTGTTACAGCCCTAGACTATTTACACATGTTGTTGTGTTACAGCCCTAGACTGTTTCCACACGTTGTTGTGTTACAGCCTAGACTGTTTCCACATGTTGTTGTGTTACAGCCTAGACTGTTTCCACACGTTGTTGTGTTACAGCCTAGACTGTTTCCACATGTTGTTGTGTTACAGCCCTAGACTGTTTCCACATGTTGTTGTGTTACAGCCCTAGACTGTTTTCACACGTTGTTGTGTTACAGCCCTAGACTGTTTTCACATGTTGTTGTGTTACAGCCCTAGACTGTTTCCACATGTTGTTGTGTTACAACCTGAATTTAAAATGGATTCAATGTAGACTTTTTTGTCACTGTGCTACACACAATACACCATCATGTCGAAGTGGAATTCCTATTTTTTATTGTTATGTTAACTAATTAATTTAAAATTAAAACCTGAAATGTCTTGATTCAATCAGTATTCAACTTCTTTATTATGGCAAGCCTAAAGAAGTTCAGGGGTAAAAATGTGATTAACAAGTCACATAATAAGTTGCATGGACTCACTCTGTGTGTAACATGATTTTTGAATGACTACATCATCTTTGTACCCCACACATACAATTATCTGTAAGGTCCATCATTCGAGCAGTGAATTTCCAACACAGATTCAACCACAAAGTCCAGGGAGGTTAATACCTCGCAAAGGTGGGCACCTATTGGTAGATGTGTAAAATGTTTTATAAAAAGTAGACATTGAATATCCCTTTAGGCATGGTGAAGTTATGAATTACACTTTGGATCGTGTATCAATACACCCAGTCATTACAAAGTTACAGGCGTCATTCCTAACTAAGATGCCAGAGAGGAAGAAACCATAAGGTCAATCAATGGTGACTTTAAAACAGTTATAGGGTTTAATGGCTGTTAATGGTAGTTACTTGACAATACTAACCTAATTGACAGATTGAAATGAAGGGGGCCTGTACAGAATAAAAACATGCGTCCTGTTTGCAACAAGTCACTAAAGTAACACTGCAACAAGGCACTAAAGTAATACTGCAACAAGATACTAAAGTAACACTGCAACAAGGCACTAAAGTAATACTGAAACAAGGCACTATAGTAACACTGAAACAAGGCACTAAAGTAATACTGCAACAAGGCACTAAAGTAATACTGCAACAAGGCACTAAAGTAACACTGCAACAAGGCACTAAAGTAATACTGAAACAAGGCACTATAGTAACACTGAAACAAGGCACTAAAGTAATACTGCAACAAGGCACTAAAGTAACACTGCAACAAGGCACTAAAGTAATACTGCAACAAGGCACTAAAGTAATACTGCAACAAGGCACTAAAGTAATACTGAAACAAGGCACTAAAGTAATACTGCAACAAGGCACTAAAGTAATACTGAAACAAGGTACTAAAGTAATACTGAAACAAGGCACTAAAGTAACACTGCAACAAGGCACTAAAGTAATACTGCAACAAGGCACTAAAGTAACACTGCAACAAGGCACTAAAGTAACACTGCAACAAGGCACTAAAGTAACACTGCAACAAGGCACTATAGTAATACTGCAACAAGGCACTATAGTAATACTGCAACAAGGAACTCAAGTAATACTGCAACAAGGCACTAAAGTAACACTGCAATAAGGCACTAAAGTAACACTGCAACAAGGCACTATAGTAACACTGCAACAAGGCACTATAGTAATACTGCAACAATGCCCTATAGTAATACTGCAACAAGGCACTAAAGTAACACTGCAACAAGGCACTATAGTAACACTGCAACAAGGCACTATAGTAATACTGCAACAAGGCACTAAAGTAATACTGCAACAAGGCACTAAAGTAACACTGCAACAAGGCACTATAGTAACACTGCAACAAGGCACCATAGTAATACTGCAACAAGGCCCTATAGTAATACTGCAACAAGGCACTATAGTAATACTGCAACAAGGCACTAAAGTAATACTGCAACAAGGCACTAAAGTAACACTGCAACAAGGCACTATAGTAACACTGCAACAAGGCACCATAGTAATACTGCAACAAGGCCCTATAGTAATACTGCAACAAGGCAATATAGTAATACTGCAACAAGGCACTATAGTAATACTGCAACAAGGCACTAAAGTAACACTGCAACAAGGCACTATAGTAACACTGCAACAAGGCACCATAGTAATACTGCAACAAGGCCCTATAGTAATACTGCAACAAGGCACTATAGTAATACTGCAACAATGCACTAAAGTAATACTGCAACAAGGCACTAAAGTAACACTGCAACAAGGCACTATAGTAACACTGCAACAAGGCACCATAGTAATACTGCAACAAGGCCCTATAGTAATACTGCAACAAGGCCCTATAGTAATACTGCAACAAGGCACTATAGTAATACTGCAACAAGGCCCTATAGTAATACTGCAACAAGGCAATATAGTAATACTGCAACAAGGCACTATAGTAATACTGCAACAAGGCACTAAAGTAATACTGCAACAAGGCACTAAAGTAACACTGCAACAAGGCACTATAGTAACACTGCAACAAGGCACCATAGTAATACTGCAACAAGGCCCTATAGTAATACTGCAACAAGGCAATATAGTAATACTGCAACAAGGCACTATAGTAATACTGCAACAAGGCACTAAAGTAACACTGCAACAAGGCACTATAGTAATACTGCAACAAGGCACTATAGTAATACTGCAACAAGGCACTAAAGTAACACTGCAACAAGGCACTAAAGTAATACTGAAAAAACTGTGGCAAAGCATTTACATTTTTGTCCTGAATACAAAGTGTTTGGGGCAAATCCAATACAACACATTACCGAGTACCACTCTCCATATTTTCAAGCATAGTGGTGGCTGGGTCATGCTATGGTTATACATGTAATTGTTGAGGACTGGAGAGGTTTTAAGGATTAAAAAAGAAACGGAATGGATCAAAGCACAGGCAAAATCCTAGAGGAAACCTGAATCGGTCGGATTTCCACCAGACACTAGGAGATGAATTCACCTTTCAGCAGGACAATAGCCTAAATCACAGGCCAAATCTACACTGGAGTTGCGTACCAAGAAAACAGTGAATGTTCCTGAGTGGTTGAGTTACAGTGTTGACTTAAATCTGCTTGAAAATCTATGGTAAGACCTGAAAATGGTTGTGCAGCAATGATCAACAATCAATATGACAGAGTTTGAAGAATTTAGAAAAGAATAATGGGCAGATGCTGCACAATCCAGGTGTGGAAAGCTCTTAGAGACTTACCCAGAAAGACTCACAACTGTAATCTCTGCCAAAGGTGATTCTACAAATAATTGACTCAGGGGTGTGAGGGGTCTAAAGCTGAAGTTCTCCAACTCTGCGTTGGACTGGTCCGATTGTCAAGAGGCTGTCAGCCACGGCTCTGTGCGACGTGTGATTGACGCTCCATGACTTACAGGACTTCAGCAGCACCCCAAAGAGGATATGGAGTTCAACTTGAGAGGGGAGCCCCTTTGTCAACCATCTTTGCCCTGTTTTGTTGTCCCCTGCTGCCCCCGGGCTGCCACTGATTGACAACTCGCCAAACAAGTCCGAGAAGCGTCTGACCTACGACCCTCAGCTCGCCCCTTCTCAGCCCTGCCCTCTTCCTCCCAGCCTATTTGCATGCTAATGTCTTGTTTACTGAATACGTCCTGCCGCCTTTGGTAATGAACTCTGGGCAGGGGCCCCGCCAATAAGCCGATTATCACCTGTCCAAGAAAATGTCTAGGGATGGTAGAGGACAACGTATAAGAGAATGTTTGGATAACAATGAGGTAACGTTAGGAGAACGTTATTATAGAGAGCTGAGGCTGGTGGGAGAACACAAAGAGGCCAGCCACTAACACTCACTGGAGCGTTCTTTCTTTCCTTCTTTTTTTAATAAAAGGGTTCTTTCTAATTTAGCAGCGCTTACATTATGTAAATGTGGGAATTTAAATGCGTCACTTCCTAAAGGAAAGCTGGGAAGGAACAAAGTGTTAACAACTCACGATGGACAGTTTTTAATGATATCAGAGTGACGCTGAGAAAAAAATCAATAAATGGCCAAGATGACAGGCTATACTGCCTCAGCTCTGAGTCTCTGATGTTAGCCTATTTATGTATTTAGTGCATATTTAGACTTCATCAATAATTAATAAGACTTAATTGGCCTCTTGGACAGGCAGTGCTGCCGTACTGAGGCGAGATAGAAGTCCCTTTTAACTAGATTGGAATAGGGAGGGAATTCAAATAATGGATTCTTAATAGATTCCACCGACACACTCAAGTGTGAAGGACTAATTGCTGAGAAACGGCGTCAAGCTTTTTGTCATGACAAAGACGGGAGGAAGGGGAGAGGGAAGGAGATGGATATTGGATGCAGTCCTCCTCGCTTAAACTTTCTCTCTTTTTAAGTCTGTTTCTGTTTCCAGTCTGGTATCTCAATTACCCATTCTCTTCATCTTCTCTGTGTCTGTTTGTCTTTCAGCCTCCCCTATGCTTTCTCAATCGTTCTACCCATGGTCACGACAAGATTGGGTTGGGTTGGGGGTGTGAATTTTTTGTGTCTGCTGATGCGTATTTTGCGTCACTCTGCTCATACAGGAGTTGTAAAGAGCTAGTAATGATTTTAGTCATTATTTTTTAGTCATTATTTTTTGGGGGTGATTTATCAGGGGGTGCTGCAACACCCTCAGCAACCCTACTTCCCACAGCTATGGTTCTAACCCCCACTATACCCCTCTCCTGCGCTCTCCTCTCTCCTAATCTTACACCCTCTCACATATGTTATCCTCCTCTATATCTCATTCTCTCTTCTGCTCATCTCCTATTTCTATCCTTCATTTATCTCTGATTCCCTTCTTTCCTCCCTATCCCTGCCTCTCTCTTTCTCCCACCCCCCCTCTCTTCTCAATTAAATGAAATTCTGTCTCTCCGTTGAGAGGTCTGATGTGTGATAAGTGATCAGGCCTGTAGTGAGTATGGTTGTGTCATGTCAGGCTGTGCAGACTGAATGGCTGACTGGGATTGGTCTTATCTCCTAGAGAGGAGGACAGATGAGGCAGTATGTCCATCTAACCAGCCAACAGCCAAGATAACTGGGACTCTGAGGTAACACTCACACACACATGTACCTAATCAAAGGTGAACAGACACACATTCATAGTAAAAGGCAATAAATAAAACGCTAAACCAGTATGTCATCAATACAAACTCTCACGTTCAAACACAATGCACTACGAGTTGAACACACAACTAGTTTCCCAAACGTACACCCCCCTCCCCCAACACACACTCTAAACAACAGCGTCTGGTGTGGTGGCAGTACAGGGTCTGTCCTGCAGATAGGATATCACTCTCTAACCCCAAACACATTTACAGCTGACACTATGATTAATGGGCTAGCTACAGCGCAGGACACATTAACCCTGTAGCCGACCTGGACTAGACCTGTTCCATCTGGACTCCAACCACCTGGGGATTCCCAGGATGGGCTCTGTGTCCGGACCCACACCACTCCTCACCCCTATCCAAGGCCCTCTGGGTAACCAGGATTGGATGTGAATGACCCCCCCCCCCTTGCTATCTCCAAACTCACC
The DNA here is from genome assembly GCF_057628025.1 of Oncorhynchus mykiss. Classification (NCBI taxonomy): domain Eukaryota; kingdom Metazoa; phylum Chordata; class Actinopteri; order Salmoniformes; family Salmonidae; genus Oncorhynchus; species Oncorhynchus mykiss. The sequence goes on along the minus strand of NC_143045.1, from coordinate 28,134,072 downwards.
CACAACCACAGATTTAAGTCTTTATCTGAGCTTGTCCCATTCAGGATTATTTAATCACCTCATAGGTTATGTTTTCCATAGGTGAAATATAGAGTATATGATTGGTTCTCTATATTATAAGCTCCACAATACTTTGATTTACTCATGTATTTACATTTACTCACATGCATTTAAATTGTGCATTTTAAATCATTTGAAATTATTGTAATTTAGCTAAATACTCTCCAATCAGGAGCCTACTTACACTTGGTGACCACTCCCTCCAGGTGAATTATGTTCGGATGGTCAAATTGGCCCATGATGCTGGCCTCAGAAAGGAAGTCCCGCCTCTGCTTGTCTGTGTATCCCGCCTTCAGGGTCTTAATGGCGACACAGATCTCCCTCTTTCCTGGCATCTTCAGACGACCACTGCACACCTCCCCAAACTCACCTGGAAGACACACATACACAATCCTTATTATAAAACACACACATACCTTATTATAAAACACACACACACACACACCTTATTATAAAACTCACACACACCTTATCAAACTCACAGAAAAAATACATACCCATACATTTTCACATTTTCAACATGGTGAAGAAAGACCTAATAACAGGTACCACACACTTATTTTTAGTGGAGGGAGAGGGGGCTGTACTTTAATCATTGATTGACCCCCTCTGATCCCCAATCCCTCCTTCTCAGTTGAGCAGAAAGAGAGCAAGAGAGAGGAAATGGCTATTGATTCTTTTCTATTATTGGTCACCAGCTCACTTTTTGCACTGGAAGACAGGAACATTACATTTTCCCTCCCAAGTCATTGTTTTCTCTATTGACCCAATGAGTCTGGCCAAATATTACCAGTCTGACAGACGGTCATGTTGACATAGTAAACGTATAGCCAATAATAAGTCTAGTCCGTACCGATGCCAATGACTTTCTCAATCTTGATACAGGAAACGTCGATCTCCTTGGCAAACTCTCGGACAGCCTGGTTGGGGTCCTCGTAGGTGAAGGGGTCTATGTATATCCTCACTCCTGAGAGAAAGGAGGAGGGAAAAGGGACGTTGAATGCATTCTGACCAGCAGAGCTCCATCTGTTCCTCATTTTCCCCATGATGTGGGCTATACTGCCATCCTCTCTTCTCCTTGATCCTTTAATTCCTCAACTTCTACATTAAAACATCCAATGTCTCTGTTAGATTAGTGTAATAACTCTTTAAAAAAATGATATGAATGTATTTATCTTCTCAATAGGTTCTCACTGGAAAACACTGTTAGAAATATGACATTACTTTCGGAATATACATTTCATTCACACTTTTTTACAAACATACTTTTTTATTACTCTATTAACCAATGTAACACTTTTTTCAGCGGCTCTTGTGGCAACGATTAAATAATGAATGGTGCGGCTCATCAGTGAACGTTGATATTAGCGTAGGATGAGTACGGTGAGTGGTCTACCTTGGTGTAGGTGTTTCTCTTCATCAGCATCCTGCTTGGCTTTACTGTACTTACTCCTTCTGGGGAGAAAAACAACATGGCCGACGTGGTTAGCTAGGCTCAGCAGCACAGAGCTAGTCCATGGTGTTATTATTCACTGGCTGTTAAAGACCACCAGATGTGCAGGACAATGTTGCACTAATGACTTTAAAACATGACAATGTGCCCCTCTGTCATTTTAATGACTGTTAAACAGCTCTGTGAGCCACGCTGAGCACTACCCACCCACTCCTCCCCCACAGGATGGTCAAGACACAATGACAGACAGTTACCGTCAATGAATATGAATCAAAGATGGCCACCTGCTTGGCTGGAAGAGCCGCAATCACACACACATGCACGCACACACACACAAACATCCCCCTCTCCATCGCCCACACACTCTCATACATATAGAAGTGCGCAATCACACAGGAGTGCACACACACACACAGGCCAGTAAAAGACAGAGCGTGGTTAAAGCGTGAAGAGAGAGACCCCATCTGCATGTAATCCCATCTGTGTGTCACTGCTTGTCCTGCTCTACTGCTCGCTGGTTACCACCCTCTGATTGGGTCCCCACAAATCCACCTGCTCTCTCTGTCTGTCTGTCTGTCTGTCTGTCTGTCTGTCTGTCTGTCTGTCTGTCTGTCTCTCTGTCTCTCTGTCTGTCTCTCTGTCTGTCTCTCTGTCTGTCTCTCTGTCTGTCTCTCTGTCTGTCTCTCTGTCTGTCTCTGTCCATTCGTCAGTCTGTCCGTCAGTATCTCCCCCTCTACCTCTTTTCCTCTCCCCCACTCCCTCTCCTTCTCTCCCTCTTTCCCTCGCTCTCTCTCCACAGGTCACAGTAACTAACTACCGCCCCGTATTATAGCCACAGCGAGATATAGAGGGATAGAGATGGAGGGCGGAGAGTAGGAGAGAGGAAAGAGACGATGGAGTGGGAGAAGAGGAGCGAGGGTCGCTGATTACATCTCTTCAGCTGTCACACCGTCAATCATGGGGCTGTGTGTGTGTGTGTGTGTGTGTGTGTGTGTGTGCGTGCACTTATCGCAAACGTGTGACAGACACTTTTTCCAGCCTGACTATGCAGCTGCCAAGCAAGACATTCTCACCATGACGGCAAGATGGAAAGAAAGAAACAGAGAGGGAGAGAGTGAGAAAGGGAGAGAGAGAGGTGATAGGATGATAGTCTCACCTCCTGCTGATGACGAAGGCACTGATGAGGATGAGGAGGAGAACAACACTGCCCACCACAGATACCAGCAACACTGTGGAGTTAGTCCCATCTCCGATAATAGGAGCTGGAACTGAATATGGGAGGGAGGGAGGGAGGGAGGGAGGGAGGGAGGGAGGGAGGGAGGGAGGGAGGGAGGGAGGTGAAAGAAGAGGAGAAGACAAGGGAGTGAAAATTGAGAGGAATACAAATGCAGTGAGAAAGAGAGAGAAAAGGAGAGGTAGAGAAAGAGTGGGTGGACAGAGACAGAGTAAAGTCAATATCATTCAGTCTGATCAGGTCCAGAGACGTAAACCCTACAGTACATGTTCCCCTTCCTCTCTCCCTCTGTGTGTGGCCCAGAGTATTTGTACCTGTTCCGTATCCTCCATTGAGACACAATGCAGTACCATTCCACTGAGCAAAGAGTGGTGTGCTTCAGCGTGTCATTGCCATGGGCCTCTATGTTAATCTCTATGTCACCACACAGACTTCTTATGGGGATCCCAATGTTTCACTATAAGACAGAACAGAGTCATCCTGCCTACACTATGTCTATCTCTATGTCACCACACAGACACCTCTTCTTAGAGGGATCCCAATGTTTCATTATAAAACAGAACAGAGTCATCCTGCCTACACTATGTCTATCTCTATGTCACCACACAGACACCTCTTCTTAGAGGGATCCCAATGTTTCACTACAGGAAAGAACAGAGTCATCCTGCCTACACTATGTCTATCTCTATGTCACCACACAGACACCTCTTCTTAGAGGGATCCCAATGTTTCATTATAAAACAGAACAGAGTCATCCTGCCCACACTATGTCTATCTCTATGTCACCACACAGACACCTCTTCTTAGAGGGATCCCAATGTTTCACTACAGGAAAGAACAGAGTCATCCTGCCTACACTATGTCTATCTCTATGTCACCACACAGACACCTCTTCTTAGAGGGATCCCAATGTTTCATTATAAAACAGAACAGAGTCATCCTGCCCACACTATGTCTATCTCTATGTCACCACACAGACACCTCTTCTTAGAGGGATCCCAATGTTTTATTATAAAACAGAACAGAGTCATCCTGCCCACACTATGTCTATCTCATTCATGTTTCGACATCTTAGAAGCTGTGAGAAAGATGTAAGTGGGTAGCGAGTGTCACTACCTCTGTGTCACTGTGACATCATCACAGTGATTTGTTCGATGCTGTCTAGTCAGTGCTCCACTCACCAGAGTTGGTCATGAACTGGAAGGGAGCGCTGAACTCCCCATAGCCGGCGGCGGTGCGAGCGCGCACGTGGAACACGTAGGAAGTCAGAGGGGTCAGGCCTTTGATGTCAGTGTTCCTAGATGACGTCTTGATGATGCGATAACTCCTCTCATTCTGGTCCTGAAGGACAGAGAAAATAGTTAGGGTGGTTTTCCTGGCATGTCACAGGTTCTTACTTCAGCTTCACCTTTTCACTCTTAATAAAAATTGACAATTCTCAACCTGTCAGGTTCAATGTTATTTTGAAGCATGGGGGAAAAAGCTGCATTTCCCAGAGAACTGCCTTTCCCACCTCACCTTCTCGTAGTATTTGACTTCGTACTCCAGGATGACCCCGTTGGCTTTCTCAGGCTGCTGCCAGGCCAGGGAGATGGTGTGTCTGGTGATGTCCTTGGCCTGGATCGAGTTGACGGGAGACGGGGCTAGGGAGAAAAAGAATAGAAAAAAAGAGAGATTTTAGCATTGACCTTTCCTGTCTTGTTGTTTTGACCATCTGAGACACCATATCTGCTTCTTTCCTATTGCTCTTTCTGAGAAAGTCAAGCACCAGACCATGCCATGAGGCAATCAACTCTGTCTGTCTGTCAGCTTGGCTCCCAGTCCAAGAGCTTAGGCACTGTACGGATAAATGACTACGGCTACAGCGTTACAGCTAAGGAGTCCAATGGTCCAATGAAAACATCAAAACAACCCATCCCAATGCCTTCTCCACATAGCTGATGCTCCAAGCTATCTCACTTCCTGTTCCACCAATTCTTCAGTCACCCTGTGAAACCACTACATTGCTGTGACATCTCCCCTGCTGTTGCCCTGTTTTATTTATCTTTATTCAACTCGGCAAGTCAGTTAAGAACAAATTCTTATTTTCAATGACGGCCTTGGAACAGTGGGTTAACTGGTCTAGGAACAGTGGGTTAACTGGTCTAGGAACAGTGGGTTAACTGCCTGTTCAGGGGCAGAACAACAGATTTTTACCTTGTCAGCTCAGGGATTCAATCTTGCAACCTTTCGGTTACTGGTCCAACACTCTAACCACTAGGCCACCTGCCGCCCGTCTTCAACGGAGCCAATCAATAGTTTTTATTAAACGTAGACAGAGATCATTATCTAAAGGCCATTCTACAGCAGCACATGATGAGACAGTATTTCAACCAGCTGCTCTTTGTCTGTGTTACCACTTCAACATGTGAAGGTTAAAACACAGATAACAGCTCACACACACTCCCTCCCCACTCGCTCCAAAAATCAAACCTCTTTTTCAGAGACTAACAACACACATTGGGTCAGAGTCAGGCACAGACGACACTACAAAGACACATCATCCATATGGATATCATTGTCTGTAAAAGAAAAAAACATCCACTTACTGATAGAAAAGGACTGACAAATGCAGAGGCTACAAAAACACCAGCACACACTCAAGAACAGAGAAATACAGTTATAGACAGAGGATCACACAGATAAACAGACAGCTAGGAAGAGTACACACACACACACACACACACACACACACACACACACACACACACACACACACACACACACACACACACACACACACACACACACACACACACACAGACAGGTAGGGAGAGTACACACACACACAGTCAGGTAGGGAGAGTACACACACACACACACACACACAGTCAGGTAGGGAGAGTACACACACACACACACACACACACAGAGAGAGACAGGTAGGGAGAGTACACACACACACAGAGAGAGAGACAGGTAGGGAGAGTACACACACACAGTCAGGTAGGGAGAGTACACACACACACACACACAGTCAGGTAGCAGGTAGGGAGAGTACACACACACAAGTTGAAAAATGTAGGTGCACACAAAGACATTTAGGAGCACAAGGAAGAAATATTGAGATATTAAAGCTAGAATCCTTCCTTTTTCTAGGCGCACTGGTGCTCCTAAATAAAAATTCCAGGTCACAGAGAAGAATGTTTATGCAAGTAACATGTTGGCATTGTAGAAGCCTGCAGGGAGAAACACACATCCTTCCAGACCCTTCCTGCCTCTCACCTCCTCAATGGCCTCCAATTAAATCCCTGGTAAGGCTTCCATACCCAATAACCCTTCCCCCATATACACTACACACATTACACACACAGACCCAGTCACACACGGACCCAGTCACACACAGACCCAGTCACACACAGACCCAGTCACACACAGACCCAGTCACACACGTACCCAGTCACACACGTACCCAGTCACACACAGCCCCAGTCACACACGTACCCAGTCACACACAGCCCCAGTCACACACGTACCCAGTCACACACGGACCCAGTCACACACAGACCCAGTCACACACAGACCCAGTCACACACGGACCCAGTCACACACGGACCCAGTCACACACGGACCCAGTCACACACGGACCCAGTCACACACATACCCAGTCACACACGGACCCAGTCACACACGGACCCAGTCACACACGTACCCAGTCACACACGGACCCAGTCACACACAGACCCAGTCACACACAGACCCAGTCACACACGGACCCAGTCACACACGGACCCAGTCACACACGGACCCAGTCACACACGGACCCAGTCACACACGGACCCAGTCACACACATACCCAGTCACACACATACCCAGTCACACACATACCCAGTCACACACATACCCAGTCACACACGGACCCAGTCACACACGGACCCAGTCACACACGGACCCAGTCACACACGGACCCAGTCACACACGGACCCAGTCACACACATACCCAGTCACACACATACCCAGTCACACACAGCCCCAGTCACACACAGACCCAGTCACACACATACCCAGTCACACACAGACCCAGTCACACACAGCCCCAGTCACACACAGACCCAGTCACACACAGACCCAGTCACACACAGACCCAGTCACACACGGACCCAGTCACACACAGACCCAGTCACACACAGCCCCAGTCACACACAGCCCCAGTCACACACGGACCCAGTCACACACGGACCCAGTCACACACAGACCCAGTCACACACAGACCCAGTCACACACAGACCCAGTCACACACAGCCCCAGTCACACACAGACCCAGTCACACACAGACCCAGTCACACACAGACCCAGTCACACACGGACCCAGTCACACACGGACCCAGTCACACACAGCCCCAGTCACACACAGACCCAGTCACACACAGACCCAGTCACACACATACCCAGTCACACACAGACCCAGTCACACACAGACCCAGTCACACACAGACCCAGTCACACACAGACCCAGTCACACACGGACCGAATCTCCACCATAGGCTAACTTATATTATCTTTACATCACTAAGCAAAAGCACAAACGCAGGAAAAACGTTGTTGCCGATGTTTCGGTAGCCTACATTCTGCCATTTACAGTAAAGTTAGCTAGAGTAGGTCTACTGTAGAGGCTAAGTGAATCTCTGACCCGTGACTCTGGCTACTGTAACCTTGCTATCCTACACATTCTACCTGCTGCTGCCTTTTAAACAATTACACTGCTGTGATTAATGAGGCAACCCCCATCCTCGATTATGATTGAATTATCTGTGATGTTATATACATTCTATTGCTCCTGACCAGTCCAGGAGTTACTGTCCCGGGAGGCTAGTGTTCACGCTAACGCTAACACAACCAGGCTTTTAGAGAGGGATTGAGTTCAACCAGGCCTGGAATCCAAGCACCACCGATGGGTTTGGTTTCAGTGGTGGGGGCGGTGGGGATTGGAGGGGGGCGATGGGTCTGGGACGTGGAAGGGGGGGGGGGGGTGTACAGACAGCTCTCGGAGTGAGTGGCGGTAAATAGATTTCCCTGGGTTGTGTCATCCTGTCGGTCAGGCTAAAGTGTTGCGTCTCTGTTAAACAATTAGAACTGTGCCCATTTGCAACCCTCAGATCAATCTTACTGGAGGGCGCCTGGCAGCCAGACCCACTTTGAAGGGCCCCCCGGGGGTGGCCAGGGACGCTCCCGACCAGAAAGAAACCCAAAGGGTCAGCCGGCCCATTCCCCTTAGGTAATCCACACATCCATCTTTTCTCCAACGATGACAGATATGGAGATTTAATCGGGTTCTGGACTTCTTGTTGCTTTTTCCCAAGGCTAATGTGAAGTTAAAGATGAGTGATTCTGTGAGTGGTTCCTTCTGAGGCTCCATATAGAGGAGGTGGGGGTTACAATGGATGGACACACCCTGTACAATCAATCAGGGACAAGTTTAAGAGGAGATAAAAACACACACACACATTCATGCACGCGAGCACACACACAAAAACCCACACACATAAGACACATGTAAGCCTACACTCACATACGTTGAGACTCTATCACACGCCAAACACACGGTCAGGATCAATCTAAGACAGGCGAAGCAGGAGATTAGAGATGTAACAACAGGGCTAGATTGGAGAATAACAGTGTAAACTAGCTGCCTGACCGGCACCTCTGTAGACAGACCTGAATGTGGGGCAGATCTGTAATGTCTTACCGCCTCTGAAAGCGTGGGCTAAAACGCTCCTGGAATACTAAGTGGAACAGCAATGAATATTCAGATCTCATTTCTCAATAATGTGCTCCAAAAACTCTTTTACAGCTCGCCCGCCGCAACACTCACACACACCCAAGCATGCATGCACGTGGGCGGGTACACACACACACACACAAAGTCATTATACCAACAGACAGATGTAAACACACATACTAACATTATCTCTCACAGACAGTGGAGAAACTCAATGTCACACAGCAGCCCATGCATATATTAGCTAGCAGAGACACATTAGTTGGGAACGAGCAACACAGACAAACTGAGATTGGTTGAATGTTTGCTCCCTGGATGGATGGAAATGTCTTTGTGGGTAAGTTTGATGAGCTAGCTACTTTTTGAGCTACTTTCTGAGTCTGTATGTCACAGTGAGAAAGAGTTGGACTCTGTGAGTAAGTTACACTCTTGAGTGAGTTAGTTTGTCAAACAGAGAGCGAGAAAGATATATCACTAGCCACTTTAAACAATGCTACCTAATATAATGTTTACACACCCTACATTATTCATCTCATATGTATATGTATATACTGTACTCTATATCATCTACTGCATCTTTATGTAATACATGTATCACTAGTCACTTTAACTATGCCACTTTGTTTACATACTCATCTCATATGTATATACTGTACACAATACCATCTACTGTATCTTGCCTATGCCGCTCTGTACCATCACTCATTCATATATCTTTATGTACATATTCTTTATCCCCTTACACTTGTGTCTGTCTATAAGGTAGTAGTTTTGGAATTGTTAGGTTAGATTACTAGATTACTTATTACTGCATTGTCGGAACTAGAAGCACAAGTATTTCGCTACACTCGCATTAACATCTGCTAACCATGTGTACGTGACAAATCAAATTTGATTTGATTAGATTTTTATTGAAAGAGAATGAGTTTGTCTTTGTGAGCATGTTCGTTCTGAGGTATTCAGGTAACTGGACCAGCTGTGGTCAGACCGTGTTGTTGTGAGAATATGTGGTGGATTATGATTTGCCATTAAAGAAACAAAGGCTGTAGAGAACATGTGGTCGCTGTATCAGAGTCTGGTTACCAGATTGGAATCACTTGATTTGCTGCCACAGAGGAAAAAACTGTGGGGAGACGTTTTTCAGGGGGTCGAGAAAACATTTCCCCATACGAGATCCCCAATAAAAAGGTTTCCACCCACGTCCCTGTTTTCGCATGCATGTCCGATTCACTATAGGGATGGAAACACACACACACACACAATGACAAACACTTGCATGGCATGCACTAACTCACTACCTACACATTATACACACCAAGGATCACATTGAGACATACACACACAAATACACGCACACTGCCAAACACACACACACACGCGCACACACACACACACACACACACACACACACACACACACACACACACACACACACACACACACACACACACACAAGATGTAGACCAAAGATTCTGGATCTCATAAACTTTAAAAACATTCATTTACAGCCTGTGGTCGGCACAAAGCTGGACATCCTCCCAAAACTCTGACCGCCACCCCTCAACCCCACACACACCCCTTTCTTCACCCAGAGGGGTGAAGGGATTACAGCGTAAATGATTTACCAGGGGGATTGTTCATGGTGAAAGTAGGAATCTCTCCTTCCCTCTGCAATCTTACTACAGAAACCTCAGCCTTGATCAAGGGCAATGGCCCAAGTGACTTTTCACAGAGAATATCATAACACATCTATCATAACACATCATGTCATAATACATCTATCATAACACATCTATCATAATATCATAACACATCTATCATAACACATCTATCATAATACATCTATCATAACACATCTATCATAATACATCTATCATAACACATCTATCATCATATCATAACACATCTATCATAATACATCTATCCTAACACATCTATCATAACACATCTATAATAATACATCTATCATAACACATCTATCATAATACATCTATCATAACACATCTATCATAATACATCTATCATAACATATCTATCATAATACATCTATCATAATACATCTATCCTAACACATCTATCCTAACACATCTATCATAACACATCTATCATAATACATCTATCATAATACATCTATCATAATACATCTATCATAACACATCTATCATAATACATCTATCATAACACATCTATCATAACACATCTTTCATCATATCATAACACATCTATCATAATACATCTATCATAGTATCATAATACATCTATCATAACACATCTATCATAACACATCTATCATAATACATCTATCATAGTATCATAACACATCTATCATAACACATCTATCATAATAGATCTATCATAACATATCTATCATAATACATCTATCATAATACATCTATCCTAACACATCTATCCTAACACATCTATCCTAACACATCTATCATAATACATCTATCATAATACATCTATCATAACACATCTATCATAATACATCTATCATAACACATCTATCATAATACATCTATCATAGTATCATAATACATCTATCATAACACATCTATCATAACACATCTATCATAATACATCTATCATAGTATCATAACACATCTATCATAACACATCTATCATAATAGATCTATCATAACATATCTATCATAATACATCTATCATAATACATCTATCCTAACACATCTATCCTAACACATCTATCCTAACACATCTATCCTAACACATCTATCATAATACATCTATCATAACACATCTATCATAATACATCTATCATAATACATCTATCATAACACATCTATCATAATACATCTATCATAAAACATCTATCATAATACATCTATCATAATATCATAACACATCTATCGTAATACATCTATCATAACACATCTATCATAACACATCTATCATAACACATCTATCATAACACATCTATCATAACACATCTATCATAATACATCTATCATAATACATCTATCATAACGCATCTATCATAACACATCTATCATAATACATCTATCATAATACATCTATCATAACACATCTATCATAATACATCTATCATAACACATCTATCATAATATCATAACACATCTATCATAACACATCTATCATAACACATCTATCATAACACATCTATCATAACACATCTATCATAACACATCTATCATAATACATCTATCATAACACATCTATCATAATATCATAACACATCTATCATAACACATCTATCACAATACATCTATCATAACATATCTATCATAATACATCTATCATAATACATCTATCCTAACACATCTATCCTAACACATCTATCCTAACACATCTATCATAACACATCTATCATAACACATATGTCATGACACATCTATCATAATATATCTATCATAATACATCTATCATAGTATCATAATACATCTATCATAATACATCTATCATAATACATCTATCATAGTATCATAATACATCTATCATAGTATCATAATACATCTATCACAACACATCTATCATAATATCATAACACATTTATCATAATATCTTAACACATTTATCATAATATCATAACACATCTATCATAACACATCTTTCATAACACATCTATCATAATATCATAATATAGAGATGATATAGAGGTGTGTGATATAGAGAGAGGGACAGCCACAGATGACTGTCTGGATGGGGGTGATATAGAGATAGGGTCAGCCACAGATGCCTGTCTGGATGGGGGTGCTATAGAGAGAGGGACAGCCACAGATGACAGTCTGGATGGGGGTGATATAGAAGGACAGCCACAGATGACTGTCTGGATGGGGGTGATATAGAGAGAGGGTCAGTCACAGATGACTGTCTGGATGGGGTGATATAGAGAGAGGGTCAGTCACAGATGACTCTCTGGATGGGGGTGATACAGAGAGAGGGTCAGTCACAGATGACTGTCTGGATGGGGTGATATAGAGAGAGGGTCAGTCACAGACGACTGTCTGGATTATAGGGGATGAAACTAGATTTCTGAAAACTGCTACTGAGTATTAGGGGAGAATCTATCATAACACATCATATCATAATACATCTATCATAACACATCTATCATAATATCATAACACATCTATCATAACACATCTATCATAATACATCTATCATAACACATCTATCATAATACATCTATCATAACACATCTATCATCATATCATAACACATCTATCATAATACATCTATCATAACACATCTATCATAACACATCTATCATAACACATCAATCATAATACATCTATCATAACATATCTATCATAATACATCTATCATAATACATCTATCCTAACACATCTATCCTAACACATCTATCATAACACATCTATCATAATACATCTATCATAATACATCTATCATAACACATCTATCATAATACATCTATCATAACACATCTATCATAATACATCTATCATAACATATCTATCATAATACATCTATCATAATACATCTATCCTAACACATCTATCCTAACACATCTATCATAACACATCTATCATAATACATCTATCATAATACATCTATCATAACACATCTATCATAATACATCTATCATAATACATCTATCATAACACATCTATCATAACACATCTATCATCATATCATAACACATCTATCATAACACATCTATCATAATACATCTATCATAGTATCATAACACATCTATCATAACACATCTATCATAATAGATCTATCATAACATATCTATCATAATACATCTATCATAATACATCTATCCTAACACATCTATCCTAACACATCTATCCTAACACATCTATCATAATACATCTATCATAATACATCTATCATAACACATCTATCATAATACATCTATCATAACACATCTATCATAACGCATCTATCATAACGCATCTATCATAACACATCTATCATAATACATCTATCATAATACATCTATCATAACACATCTATCATAATACATCTATCATAACACATCTATCATAATATCATAACACATCTATCATAACACATCTATCATAACACATCTATCATAACACATCTATCATAACACATCTATCATAACACATCTATCATAACACATCTATCATAATATCATAACACATCTATCATAACACATCTATCACAATACATCTATCATAACATATCTATCATAATACATCTATCATAACACATCTATCCTAACACATCTATCATAACATATCTATCATAATACATCTATCATAACACATCTATCATAACACATCTATCATAACATATCTATCATAATACATCTATCATAACACATCTATCATAACACATCTATCACAATACATCTATCATAACATATCTATCATAATACATCTATCATAACACATCTATCATAACACATCTATCATAACATATCTATCATAATACATCTATCATAACACATCTATCATAACACATCTATCATAATACATCTATCATAATACATCTATCATAACATATCTATCATAATACATCTATCATAACACATCTATCATAATATCATAATACATCTATCATAACACATCTATCATAGTATCATAATACATCTATCACAACACATCTATCATAATATCATAACACATTTATCATAACATCTTAACACATTTATCATAATATCATAACACATCTATCATAACACATCTTTCATAACACATCTATCATAATATCATAATACATCTATCATAGTATCATAATACATCTATCATAGTATCATAATACATCTATCACAACACATCTATCATAATATCATAACACATTTATCATAATATCTTAACACATTTATCATAATATCATAACACATCTATCATAACACATCTTTCATAACACATCTATCATAATATCATAATACATCTATCATAGTATCATAATACATCTATCATAGTATCATAATACATCTATCACAACACATCTATCATAATATCATAACACATTTATCATAATATCTTAACACATTTATCATAATATCATAACACATCTATCATAACACATCTTTCATAACACATCTATCATAATATCATAATATAGAGATGATATAGAGGTGTGTGATATAGAGAGAGGGACAGCCACAGATGACTGTCTGGATGGGGGTGATATAGAGATAGGGTCAGCCACAGATGCCTGTCTGGATGGGGGTGCTATAGAGAGAGGGACAGCCACAGATGACAGTCTGGATGGGGGTGATATAGAAGGACAGCCACAGATGACTGTCTGGATGGGGGTGATATAGAGAGAGGGTCAGTCACAGATGACTGTCTGGATGGGGTGATATAGAGAGAGGGTCAGTCACAGATGACTGTCTGGATGGGGTTATATAGAGAGAGGGTCAGTCACAGATGACTGTCTGGATGGGGTGATATAGAGAGAGGGTCAGTCACAGATGACTGTCTGGATGGGGTGATATAGAGAGAGGGTCAGTCACAGATGACTGTCTGGATGGGGTGATATAGAGAGAGGGTCAGTCACAGATGACTGTCTGGATGGGGTGATATAGAGAGAGGGTCAGTCACAGATGACTCTCTGGATGGGGGTGATACAGAGAGAGGGTCAGTCACAGATGACTGTCTGGATGGGGTGATATAGAGAGAGGGTCAGTCACAGACGACTGTCTGGATTACAGGGGATGAAACTAGATTTCTGAAAACTGCTACTGAGTATTAGGGGAGAAATCAGGCATTCTCTAACTAAAACACACACACATGCACAGGCATTCTCTAACTAAAACACACACACACTCAGACACACACACTCAGACACACACACTCAGACACATGCACACATTCTGCACAACACACAAAATAACCTGCACACGCGGACATTTTTCCCTCACGCGCATGGACAAGCATGACCACGCATGCACAAGCATGACTACGCATGCACAAGCATGACCACGCATGGACAAGCATGACCACGCATGGACAAGCATGACCACGCATGGACAAGCATGACTACGCATGGACAAGCATGACCACGCATGCACAAGCATGACCACGCATGGACAAGCATGACCACGCATGCACAAGCATGACCACGCATGGACAAGCATGACCACGCATGCACAAGCATGACCACGCATGGACAAGCATGACCACGCATGCACAAGCATGACCACGCATGGACAAGCATGACTACGCATGCACAAGCATGACCACGCATGCACAAGCATGACCACGCATGGACAAGCATGACTACGCATGCACAAGCATGACCACGCATGCACAAGCATGACCACGCATGCACAAGCATGACTACGCATGCACAAGCATGACTACGCATGCACAAGCATGACTACGCATGCACACACACTCACAATGTCTTCAGCTATGGAGGACCAACTTAATTTAAGTATTAGAGAATGGAGAACAGTTGTGAGACATGCTTTATTGACGAGCCAAAGGCAACATAATTATTATATCTCACTATTTCCAGTAAGATGATCACCCCAGAGCTACACACATGGATATTAATCTGTGTGTGTACATGTGTGTGTATGTACTGTATGTGTGTGTGTGTGCATGAGAGAGAAAGAGAGAGTGAGAGAGTGAGTAAGATAAAGAGAGAGAGAGAAAGAGAAAGAGAGAGAGAGAGAGAGAGAGAGAGAGAGAGAGAGAGAGAGAGAGAGAGAGAGAGAAAGATAATCTTAACTAACACAACTCTGACATAGGTTTGGCTCGCAGGACAACTGGTTTCACAGCAGCTCTAGATCCATTAATCTCCCCTTTCTCCCCAGACCAGATTAATCAAGCCATCATATATAGCCAGTCTGAATCCCCTAGTCACTGTCCTAACCAGAAAGAGATATTCTCTTTTCCCAGGGATGGAAATCAGTGATAAAATCAACAACACAAAAAGGCACTTAACCAGCCACCCAAAACACAGCAGTAAAACCAGAGGTAAGAATCATCTATCACAGGGGAAAGGGAAGGTCACAGCCATAAAACACATTTGCACAACAAAAATGGCCGAACGACAAAACAATAGGGGCCTTTCAGCGCACCACCAGGCAGAGACAGAGAGCTCTACTGTGGTTGTAGAGGACCAGGCATGGTATTAATGATCCCACTCCAATGGAACAGTACACACACACAGGCAAGGACACAGACACTCACACACAGCCCTGCCCAACAGACCGCAACAACTTCATTAAGTCTAACCAAATCAATACAATTAATTAGAATGGAAATGTTGTCTGATTCCCCATTCCCTTTAAAAGAAAATAAAAGGGCACAGATATTCAAACATTCAAAGCGCATCTCAGCCTTTACCACGATAACACAACCAACAACAACAGTCTCCAGCCACACACATCTCCCCCAACCAACCCCAACCCCAACTCACCGGCCTGGTTGGTAGTGACTGTCACCGACACGGCCTGCTCAGGTCCAGGGCTCTGCTGGGAGACCCCGTTGACAGCCCAGATTTCAAAGGTGTAGTTTGTATGGGCCTGCAGGTCGTTGATAGACACCTTGGTGGCCCTGAGGCTCAGCTGCTGGGGGCTGAAGTGGACCCCGTTCCCACAGGGCTGACACCGTGTCCCCTCGGGCCCACAGCGTTTACACACCACGTTGTAGCTGAGGTCCTGGCGTCCGCCAGAGGAGAGGGGGGTGCTCCACTCCAAGTTGACCGACGTCTCATTGACATTGGAGATGAGGTGGAGCGGGGCCGTCGGGGGCCCTGGCACCGATAGGAGGGAGAGAAAGGTACAGGGTTAGAGAGGTGGCCTGGAGTACTCTCACTTTGCCAAAGTCATGGGTATACTGTCAGACAAAGCAGCTGTGGTTCACAACTAGGTTTGAAGTGACTGGGTTGACTTTGGTGTTGCAAAATCATTAACACTAAATCATTTAAATGTTTTGTTTTGGGGCAATCAAGAATAGTGTTTGTCTGTGGTGGATGTAGCTAAGTGATTAAATCCTTATTCTAGTTTGCAGTCACTGCTAACCGATTGGAATTGAGTGAACTAGCTAACAACTCCTGAAGTCTTCTTTTCTTTTCAATCGGGAAGTTAGTAAGACCAACTTCAAAATGGTTTAGTCAAGATATCAAATCAAATGACTGTTGGATGTGTAGTAAGTTACCATGCCAGTGAGCCTAACCCTGCTGGACCCAAATCTGCCCATGGGACTTCCTTAGGGACTTTCTTATTTGACAGAGTTTGTTTTCAATCCTGTAATTAAGAAGTGACCTTGATCTAGGGTCTGTGTTTTATAATGTTAACCGTAACCCCCCCCCCCCCCTCACATGGGAGAGCAAAGGGATGGACACGGGGTGAAATATGAATGCCAGTCCATCTACTGACGAATCATTTCACAATGGAAATTAATTATCAGTGTTATTTTTGGAGGAGCGACGTGGCAATAAATGATTACATAGAGAAACAGAGAGAGAGAGAGAGAGAAACAGAGAGAGAGAAAGAGAGAGAGAGAGAGAGAGAGAAAAAGAGAGAGAAAAAGAGAGAGAGAGAGAGAAAAAGGAAAAAGAGAGAGAGAGAGAGAGAGAAAGAGAAAGAGAAAGAGAGAGAGAGAGAAAGAAAGAGAAAGAGAGAGAGAGAGAGAGAGAGAGAGAAAGAAAGAGAGAGAGAGAGAGAGAAACAGAGAGAGAGAGAGAGAAACAGAGAGAAAAAGAGAACGACTGGAGGAGTGTGTGTATGTGAGTGTGTCAGTAAGTATATGCATGCACTTGTGTTTGTGTGGTCAATTTACAACTAGTAAAGAAGAGGATGAGAAAGAGAGAGAGAGAGAGAGAGAGAGAGAGAGAGAGAGACAGAGAGACAGAGAGAGAGAGAGAGAGGCAGAAGGAGAAGACAAACACCATCTGTTCATCCAGGAAGCAAAAAGCCAATGATTAGAATGGAGAGGGGAGAGGGAAAGACAGAGAATGGGAAAGGGGGGGTCATTCCAACTGAAAGGGACCTAAAGGCTCCTTATAGTCTATATGGATGTTTTGGGTGGAAATGAGCCTTTTGGATTGAGGGATATAGAGAGGGGTAGAGAGGGGGATAGATAGAGGGGTAGAGAGAGGGACAGAGAGAGGGGTAGAGAGAGGGACAGAGAGAGGGACAGAGAGATGGGTAGAGAGAGGGATAGAGAGAGGGACAGAGAGAGGGGTAGAGAGGGGGATAGATAGAGGGGTAGAGAGAGGGACAGAGAGAGGGACAGAGAGAGGGATAGAGAGAGGGGTGGAGAGAGGGGTAGAGAGAGGGATAGAGAGAGGGGTAGAGAGAGGGGTAGAGAGAGGGACAGAGAGAGGGGTAGAGAGAGGGGTAGAGAGAGGGACAGAGAGAGGGACAGAGAGAGGGATAGAGAGAGGGGTAGAGAGAGGGACAGAGAGAGGGACAGAGAGAGGGGTAGAGAGAGGGATAGATAGAGGGATAGAGAGAGGGGTAGAGAGGGGGATAGATAGAGGGGTAGAGAGAGGGGTAGAGAGGGGGATAGATAGAGGGGTAGAGAGAGGGACAGAGAGAGGGACAGAGAGAGGGGTAGAGAGAGGGTAGAGAGAGGGACAGAGAGAGGGGTAGAGAGAGGGGTAGAGAGAGGGACAGAGAGAGGGGTAG
>NC_143045.1:26077500-26135000 GCF_057628025.1 Oncorhynchus mykiss | reverse complement strand
CTGGAATGGTAGATCGGCAGAAGATGAATGTGCAGGTAGAGATACTGGGGTGCAAAGGAGCAAAATAAATAAATAAATACCAGTATGGGGATGAGGTAGGTAGATAGATGGGCTGTTTACAGATGGGCTATGTACAGGTGCAGTGATCTGTAAACTGCTCTGACAGCTGGTGCTTAAAGCTAGTGAGGGAGATGTGAGTCTCCAGCTTCAGAGATTTTCTCAATTCGTTCCAGTCATGGGCAGCAGAGAACTGGAAGGAAAGACGACCAAAAACCAGTGAGATATACCTGCTGGAGCGCGTACTATGAGTGGGTGCTGCTATAGTGACCAGTGAGCTGAGATAAGGCGGGGTTTTACCTAGCAGAGACTTGTAGATAACCTGTAGCCAGTGGGTTTGGCGATGAGTATGAAGCGAAGGCCAACCAACGAGAGCGTACAGGTCGCAATGGTGGGTAGTGCATGGGGCTTTGGTGACAAAACGGATGGCACTGTGATAGACTGCATCCAGTTTGTTGAGTAGATTTTTGAAGGCTATTTTATAGATGACATCACCGAAGTCGAGGATCGGTAGGTCAGTTTTACGAGGGTATGTTTGGCAGCATGAGTGAAGGATGCTTTGTTGCAATATAGGAAGCCGATTCTAGATTTAATTTTGAATTGGAGATGCTTAATGTGAGTCTGGAAGGAGAGTTTACAATCTAACCAGACACCCAGGTGTTTGTAGTTGTCCACGTATTCTAAGTCTGAGCCGTCCAGACTAGTGATGCTGGATGGGTGAGCAGGTGCGGGCAGCGATCGATTGAAAAGCATGCATTTAGTTTTACTTGCGTTTAAGAGCAGTTAGAGGCCACGGAAGGAGAGTTGTATGGCATTGAAGCTCATCTGGAGGTTAGTTAACACAGTGTCCAAGGAGGGGCCAGAAGTATACAGAATGGTGTCGTCTGCGTAGAGGTGGATCAGAGAATCACCAGCAGCAAGAGCAACATCATTGATGTATACAGAAAAGAGAGTCGGTCTGAGAATTGAACCCTGTGGCACACCCATAGAGACTGTCAGAGGTCCAGACAACAGGCCCTCCGATTTGACACACTGAACTCTTATCAGAGAAGTAGTTGGTAAACCAGGCAAGGCAATCATTTGAGAAACCAAGGCTGTCGAGTCTGCCAATAAGAATGTTGTGATTGACAGAGTCGAAAGCCTTGGCCAGGTCGATGAATACGGCTGCACAGTAATGTCTCTTATCGATGGCGGTTATGATGTTGTTTAGAACCTTGAGCGTGGCTGAGGTGCACCCATGACCAGCTCTGAAACCAGATTGCATAGCGGAGAAGTTATGGTTGGATTCGAAATGGTCAGTAATCTGTTTGTTAACTTGGCTTTCTAAGACCTTAGAAAGACAGGGTAGGATAGATATAGGTCTGTAGCAGTTTGGGTCTAGAGTGTCACCCCCTTTGAAGAAGGGGATGACCGCGGCAGCTTTCCAATCTTTGGGAATCTCAGACGATACGAAAGAGAGGTTGAACAGGCTAGTAATAGGGGTTGCAACAATTTCGGCAGATCATTTTAGAAAGAGAGGGTCCAGATTGTCTAGACCAGCTCATTTGTAGGGGTCCAGATTTTGTAGCTCTTTCAGAACATCGGCTATCTGGATTTGGGTAAAGGACAAATGGTGGGTGCTTTGGCGGGTTGCTGTGGGGGGTGCCGGGCAGTTGACCGGGGTAGGGGTAGCCATGTGGAAAGCATGGCCAGCCGTAGAGAAATGCTTCTTGAAATTCTCAATTATAGTGGATTTATCGGTGGTGACAGGGTTTCCTAGCCTCAGAGCAGTGGGCAGCTGGGAGGAGGTGCTCTTATTCTCCATGGACTTTACAGTGTCCAAAAACTTTTTTGAGTTAGTACTACAGGATGCAAATTTCTGTTTGAAAAAGCTTGCCTTAGCTTGTCTAACTGCCTGTGTATATTTGTTCCTAACTTCCCTGAAAAGTTGCATATCACGGGGGCTATTCGATGCTAATGCAGAACGCCACAGGATGTTTTTGTGCTGGTCAAGGGCAGACAGGTCTGGCGTGAACCAAGGACTATATCTATTCCTAGTTCTACATTTTTTGAGAGGGGCATGCTTATTTAAGATGGTGAGGAAGGCATTTTTAAAGAATAGCCAGGCATCATTCTATTGACGGGATGAGGTCAATGTCATTCCAGGATACCCCGGCCAGGTCGATTAGAAAGGCCTGCTCGCAGAAGTGTTTCAGGGAGCGTTTGACAGTGATGAGGGGTGGTCGTTTGGTCGCAGACCCATTACGGATGCAGGCAATGAGGCAGTGATCGCTGAGATCTTGATTGAAAACAGCAGAGGTGTATTTGGAGGGCGAATTAGTTAGGATGACATCTATGAGGGTGCCCGTGTTTACTGATTTGGGGTTGTACCTGGTAGGTTCATTGATAATTTGTGTGAGATTGAGGGCATCAAGCTTAGTTTGTAGGATGGCCGGGGTGTTAAGCATGTCCCAGTTTAGGTCACCTAGTAGCACGAGCTCAGAAGATAGATGGGGGGCAATCAGTTCACATATAGTATCGAGGGCACAGCTGGGGGCAGAGGGAGGTCTATAGCAAGTGGCAACAGTGAGAGTCTTGTTTCTGTTAAGGTGAATTTTTAGAAGTAGGAGCTCAAATTGTTTGGGTACAGACTTAGAAAGTAATACAGAACTCTGCAGGCTATCTTTGCAGTAGATTGCAACACCGACACGGCTAAGACATCTGGGTTGGCAGAGTGTGCTAAAGCAGTGAGTAAAACAAACTTAGGGAGTAGGCTTCTAATGTTAACATGCATGAAACCAAGGCTTTTACGTTTACAGAAGTCAACAAATGAGATCACCTGGGGGGTGGGAGTGGAGCTAGGCACTGCAGGACCTGGATTAACCTGCACATCACCAGAGGAACAGAGGAGAAGTAGGATAAGGGTATGGCTAAAGACTATATGAACTGGCCGTCTAGCACGTTCAGAACAGAGCAGGATCAGGTTTCTGGGCACGATAGCATAGATTCAAGGCATAGTGTACAGACAAAGGTAAGGTAGGATGTGAGTACATTGGAGGTAAACCTAGGCATTGAGTAATGAAGAGAGAGATATAGTCTCTAGAGATGTTTAAACCAGGTGATGTCATCGCATATTTAGGAGGTGGAACAACATGGTTGGTTAAGGCATATTGAGCAGGGCTAGAGGCTCTACAGTGAAATAAGACAGTAATCACTAACCAGGACAGTAATGGACAAGGCATATTAATATTAGAGAGAGGCATGCGTAGCCAAGTGAACATATGGGTCCAGTGAGTGGTTGGGCTGACTGGGGACAGTTGTGAAGATCCAGATGAAAATGTTCAGTTTGCAGTAGGAATCCAGGGATAAAGGAGACTCATTCTGTCTCCTAGAGATGAACGTACTGTGGTGCGAAAAGTGCAAATCAATCCCAGAACAACAGCAAAGGACCTTGTAAAGATGCTGGAGGAAACAGGTACAAAAGTATCTATATCCACAGTAAAACGAGTCCTATATCGACATAACCTGAAAGGCCGCTCAGCAAGGAAGAAGCCACTGCTCCAAAACCACCATAAAAAAGCCAGACTATGGTTTGCAACTGCACATGGGGACAAAGATTGTACTTTTTGGAGAAATGTCCTCTGGTCTGATGAAACAAAAATAGAACTGTTTGGCCATAATGACCATCGTTATGTTTGGAGGAAAAAGGGGGAGGCTTGCAAGCCGAAGAACACCATCCCAACTGTGGCGCAGGAGGGACTGGTGCACTTCACAAAATAGATGGCTTCATGAGGATGGAAAATTTTGTGGAAATATTGAAGCAACATCTCAAGACACCAGTCAGGAAGTTAAAGCTTGGTTGCAAATGGGTCTTCCAAATGGACAACAACCCCAAGCATACTTCCAAAGTTGTGGCAAGGACAACAAAATCAAGGTATTGGAGTGGCCATCACAAAGCCCTGACCTCAATCCCATAGAACATTTGTGGAGAAAACTGAAGAGGCTTACAAACCTGACTCAGTTACACCAGCTCTGTCAGGAGGAATGGGCCAAAATCCACTCAACTTATTGTGGGAAGCTTGTGGAAGGCTACCCAAAATGTTTGACCCAAGTTAAACAATTTAAAGGCAATGCTACCAAATACTAATTCAGTGTATGTAAACTTCTGACCCACTGGGAATGTGATGAAAGAAATAAAAGCAGAATTTTTCTAGGATTTAATGTCAGGAATTGGGAAAAACTGAGTTTAAATGGATTTGGCTAAAGTGTATGTAAACTTCTGACTTCAACTGTACATATTCAGACCTGTTGCTATGAGACTCTAAATTTAGCTCAGGTGCATCCTGTTTCCATTGATCATCCTTGAGATATTTCTAGACTTGATTGGAGTCCACCTGTGGTAAATTCAATTGGTTGAACATGATTTGGAAAGGCACACACCTGTCTATATAAAGGTCCCACAGTTGTCAGTGCATGTCAGAGCAAAAGCCAAGCTGTCTGTCATGTGCCTTTTAATGAGGAGTGGCTTCCGTCTTGCCACTCTACCATAAAGGCCTGATTGGTGGAGTACTGCAGAGTCAGAGCAAAAACCAAGCCATGCGGTCGAAGGAATTGCCTGTGGAGCTCAGAGACAGGATTGTGTCAAGGCACAGATCTGGGGAAGGGTACCAAAACATTTCTGCAGCATTAAAGGTCACCAAGAACACAATGGCTTCCCTCATTCTTAAATGGAAGAAGTTTGGAACCACCAAGACCCTTCCTAGAGCTGTCCGCCCGGCCAAACAGAGCAATCGGGGTAGAAAGGCCTTGGTCAGGGAGGTGAGCAAGACCTCAATGGTAACTCTGACAGAGCTCCAGAGTTACACTGTGGATATAGGAGAACCTTTCAGAAGGACAACCATCTCTGCAGCACTCCACCAATCAGGCCTTTATGGTACAGTGGCCAGGCGGAAGCCACTCCTCAGTAAAGCAAAGTACAGAGAGATCCTTGATGAAAACCAGCTCCATAGCACTCAGGACCTCAGACTGGGGTGAAGGTTCGCCTTCCAACAGGACAACGACCCTAAGCACACAGCCAGGACAACGCAGGAGTGGCTTCGGGACAAGTCTCTGAATGTCCTTGAGTGGCCCAGCCAGAGCCCGGACTTGAACGCGATCGGACATCTCTGGAGAGACCTGAAAATAGCTGTGCAGCGCCACTCCCCATCCAACCTGACAGAGCTTTAGAGGATCTGCAGAGAAGAATGGGAGAAACTCCCCAAATACAGGTGTGCCAAGCTTGTAGTGTCATACCCAAGAAGACTTAAGGCTCTAAGGTGCTTCAACAAAGTACTGAGTAAAGGATCTGAATACTTATGTAAATGTGATATTTCAGTTCTTCATTTTCATTTATTTCCAAACATTTCTAAAAACCTGTTTGTGCTTTGTCATTAAGGGGTATTGTGTGTAGATTGATGAGGATATTATTATTTTATTTTTTTTACACATTTTAGAACAAGGCTGTAATGTAACAAAATTTGGAAAAAGTCAAGGGGTCTGAATACTTTCCGAATGCACTATACATCTACCTCCTAGTCATTCATTCACTCTCGCTCTAAATGTAATTCAAAGGGCTTTACTGGAAACATATGCTTACATTGCCAAAGGAAATGGAATAGACAAACAAATGGGAAAGAAACAAGGGAAACATTAGTAAACATTATACTCACAATTTTTTTTAAAGAATATAGACATTTCAAATGTTATATGATTGACAATGTACAGTGTTGTGTCAATATGCAAAGAGGTGAAGTCTGAATTGGAAACGAAATAAACAGATAAATATTGGCGGTATTTCTAATATTGTTTGTGATCCACTGGTTGCCCTTTTCTCATGGCAACTGGCCACACATCTTGCTGTTGTGATTACACACTGTAGTATTTCACCTAGCAGATATGGAAGTTTATCAATATTTGATTTGTTTTCAAATTCTTTCTGGGTCTATGTGATCTGTGGGAAATTTGTGTCTCTAATGTGGTCATACATTTAGCAGGAGTGTAGCTCAATTTCCACCTCATTTTGTGGGCAGTGGACACATAGCCTGTCATCTCTCGAGAGCCGGGTCTGCCTATGGTGGCCTCTCTCAATAGCAAGGCTATGCTCACTGAATCTGTACATAGTCAAGGATTTTCTTCATTTAGGGTCAGTCGCAGTGGTCAGGTATTCTGCCACTGTCTATTCTCTGTTAAGGGCCAGATAGTGTTCCAATTTGCTCTGTTTTTTGGTTGATTCTTTCCAGTGTGTCAAATAGTTAGAATTTAGCTTTATCATAATTTGGTTGGGTCAACTATGTGTTTCTGTCCTGGGGTCTGTGGGGTTTGTTTGTGTTTGTGAACAGTCACGGAACCAGCTGGCTGAGGGGACTCTTCTCTAGGTTCATCTCTCTGTAGGTGTGTGATTTGTGGTGGAATGTGTGGGCATCACTTCTTTTTTTGTACCCCAATTTCGTGGTATCCAATTGGTCGAGAGCCATACGTCCTCCGAAACACAACCCAACCAAGCAGCACTGCTTCTTGACACAATGCCCATCCAACCCGGAAGCCAGCCGCACCAATGTGTCGGAGGAAACACCGTACACCTGGCGACCTGGTCAGCGTGCACTGCGCCCGGCCCGCCACAGGAGTTGCTAGTGCGCGATGAGACAAGGATATCCCTGCCGGCCAAACCCTCCCTAACAGGGAAGACGCGGGGCCAATTGTGCGCCACCCCATGGGCCTCCCGGTCACGGCTGACCACTGCTCCACCCGGGAGGCCACGGCATCACTTCTTTTTAGGTGGTTATAGAATTAAACGGCTCTTTTCTGGATAATTAGCTGTTATCGGCCTAATTCTGCTCTGCATGCATTATTTGGTGTTTTACGGTTTACACTGAGGAGATTTTTGCAGAATTTTTGCAGATGTTAAGGACAAGGTTTGTATAGTTTATTGTGTGCTGTAGGGCAACGGTGTCTGCAGTAGATTGAATTTTTATTTGTGGTCCTGGCAACTGGACCTTTTTTGGAACACCATTATTTTTGTCTTACTGAGATTTACTGTCAGGACCCAGGTCTGACAGAATCTGTGCAGAAGATCTAGGTGCTGATGTAGGCCCTCCTTGGTTGGGGACAGAAGCACCAGATCAGCAAACAGTAGACATCTGGCTTCAGATTTGAGTAGTCGAACAGTCTCTCTCTCTCTCTCTAGTTTATCTACATCCTAGTCATCCTTTCTCTCCTCTTTCACTCATCTCTTCCCTCTCTATACTCAGATCCCTCTATTTCTCATCTCTTCCCTCTCTATCTCAACTCTTCCCTCTCTATATCATCTTTTCCCTCTCTATCTCATCTCTTCCCTCTCTCTCTTCTCTCTGACAAATCCTCCTGTCAATTCTCTCTGGTCTGGGTCTCAGTCAGCCCCGGGCCTTTCTCCCTCCGTATGTATCCTCTGCTCTCATTCGCTTAAGCACCACTGCGTGCTCCCTCTGTGTCAGCTAATCAAAAACCAGGGCACTGCCTCCCATCTGCATTCAGTCCAGTCATCATCCAGTACAGAGCACATTACTCCTGGCCCCGTGTACTGGGGCCTCCCCCGGTCCCCATTAGTAATGAATCAAATGAAAGACAACCGCCGCACATTCATTCTGTTTAAAGGCAGCAGGTAGAGTAGGAGGACACATTCAATGGAAACATCTGTACTGTGAAGCGTTCTGTATCGTGTGAAAGTGCATCATGTTGTATACGGCTGGTTCAAGCTAGGCTTGTACATGTATATATAGCAGCTCCTGAATGTGTAGCACTGAGAGAGAAGATGTTTCATTTCGCGTCCACAAAGGACTCGTTTATATGTGGTGCTCTCAGAGACATAAATCCACAGAGAGAAACTTCAACAGGTTTCCTGCGATAGGGGGAATAGGCACAAATCCAAGAAGACACAGCTACAAGAGAATGTTGAGGTGGTGTGTTGTTGGGTGAGCGAGTGGGCTCTTTAAAGAGAGCATTAGGGGTGTGTGCTGTACATATGAGGAAGTGTCCCCTGTGATATCTAGAGAGAAAGACATTTCCATGTGTCTGTTGAGGCCCCGGAGCAGCGTGATGCTTTGAGGATGGCTTGGATCCTCCATATCTCCCCTCCCAACACCACCCCCCAACCTTATCAGCGCCACAACGACCACTTCTGACAACCAACAAATCAGTTGTCAGGAGCAATTTCTCACCATCTGAGAAGGAGCCACCGCCACTGGGTGGTGTGAAGCAGGAGGGAGAGGTAGGTGAAATACACCTGCCCCTTGCAAGAGATATCTGCTCTCTCAAATCCACTCCTAGGAGTAGAGGCGGAGAGGACACTGCACCTCCTACACTAACCACCAGGAACAGTGTTGAGAGTCCTAGTTTTTCTTCTCCCTCAAATTATAAATTATAAAGTTACTTGCTGAAAATCAAACGTCAGCTTTGGGCCTGCATCAAAAGTTTCCCTAAATACGCCTTGAAATGTGTATTCAGTATCTCTTCATCAGTCTCTCTCTATCTTCCACTCTCTGTCTTTCCTTCTCTCAGCTCCCTTTCCAAACCCAGGGTGTAGGGATGAGGATGAGGTAACAATCTGGTCTGCTGTCTCTGTCAGAGTTCACAGCACTATTGACAAAGTCAGCTCCTGCCTCAGCATTGATCGAGGCAGGTAGCCAATCAACTCGCTCCGGGAGGGGTCTGCTTAACGACGAGGCTGTAACTAACGGCCTTATCAAAGTCAGGAGAAAGAAGAGAGAGAGCAAGAGAGAGAGAGATAAGGAGAGAGATGGAGGGAGAAAAGAGAGCGATGGAGATGGAGAGAAAAAGAGAGAGAAGGAGAGATGGAGGGAGAAAATAGAGAGGGAGATGGAGAAAGATAAAGAGAGATAAAGAGAGAGATGAAGAGAAAACAGAAGAAATGGTAGCGTTTGAGATGCGGCATCCCCTGCCTTGCCTCCTCGCAACATTAACTCATACATTTAGTGGACTAACCATCTAAACAGGCCATTTCCTCCTGCCTGCCACCCCCCACTGCTGCCTGGCTTACACACGTAGCTACCACCATGTACTGCTGGAGAACCACACAAACTGGTGTTCTCTCCTCACAATGTCAGACTTTGTTTTTAAAACTTTCCTAGACTATTCCCCTCAATGACAAAACATGGATTTCCAATCTGGGGTGCAGTAATAGGTGGTAGTGGTCATTACCAAGGCGTCGGGATGGATCTCACACTTAGTTGCTGGCGGCGTCTAACCGCACGGCGGTCTCTGCAGACACTCACCCCCCCAGTCAGAGAGACATTCACAGCCTCTCACTAAACAAAGAGGCTGAAACAGCCAGCCTTAATGCCAGTTCCCATCGGAGCGCCGCAGCGCAAATAAAATTCAAATGCTGAATCAATGAGTCGTCAACTGACCTTTGCGTCAAGAGGCCCAGTCCGCCCCCGGGCGGTTGGATGTATTTAAAAGGAAGAGGTACATGACCAAATCACATATTAGTACCGTGGCCTCCATCCCCTGCAGAGGAGGGCCAGTGAATAAGGGAAGCACAGTGAATAGAGAGGGGGAGGAAGGGTTCTGCTTGTAGCCTGTGGCCCTTTCTCTTATAGATAGACAGACCCACACAATCACGCACCACAAGGGCAAACACACACATGCACGCGTACATACAGACACACACACCAAGGAAGCCAAATAATGATCCTAACGATGTCTTGAGGTATTGATTCATCTAGTAATAAAAAGATAAGCACTCAAAATAACAGTATTGCATTTCTCCTCAAGGCAAATACAATCTACAAATCTGTTAAAGGGGCAATGGCCATGAAAACAGATGAAGTATTTATTCAGAATGTAACAGAGATCTTTCCATTCTGCTCTACCTGTATGTGTAAATAAATATACACTGTACCAGTTGGTGAAACTATATGAATGATTGAGAAAATAAAGTAGCATTCAAAGATGATGAAAAACATTGGAGGTTTTGTTTTGTTTTTCTCATTTAGGGTGCTTCGTCTCTCTCAATCGCCCTCTCCTTCTCCCTCTCTTTTGCTCGTTCCCCCTCTCCAAAACCCCAATTCAATTTACTCCCAAGTGTGAGAAGTAATTTGCATACACACAGAAACTATGACAGCCCCGTCACCAATGGCATCCAATTTCTGTTCTCCATCAGAGTGTGTGAGGGCCAGGGAGGGCTCTGACATGCTTTGTCTTGGGGGGTGTGTGTGTGTTTGTGTGTGTATGTTGTTTATTGCTGTTGGTTTGTGTGTTACTGTGTGTGTATTTGTCTGTTTGTTTGTGACATCCTTCCTACAAAAGGACTTTTGGATTGAATTCAGGATCTAAATAATCAGTCCTTTTCACAAGGACTGACCCTGGGCCTTCATGCATATGAGTGTGTCTGGAAGAGTGTACACGTGCACCCCGTTAGGCATGTGTGTACTCCCTTGTGCATATAAGCTTGTGTGTGTGCGTGTGTGTGTGTATGTGTGTTTGTGTGTTCCCATGCGTCACCTCTGACAAGTCCCGGCTCCAAACCGCAATCAAACACCTTTCAGAGGAAAGTGAGAGGAGGGAGGTGAGGGGAGAGGCGCAGAGAACAGCAGACACAAAATCAAAGCCGGGGTCAATTAAATTCTCCTCTGGCTGATAAATGGGTCCTCATCCTCATCCATTAATAACCAGAGCCATGACAAAACTTGTCAATGGGTCTCATTTTTTACCCTGCCAGTCTGTCTGCTCTGTTCGCTAGGCTAGCAGTAAGCAGGGAGTGAGAGATAGAGAGAAAACTAGCCTTGCTTCTCCTTGGGAGAGACCACAGGGGAACAGTGGGTAAGATGCATCCTTAAAAGTCAATAAATAGATGGGCATGCATCGATGGGAGTTTGCGGTCTTATTTACACATCCTCTTAATCAAAAAGGGAGAAAAGAAACTTGGTATGCTCTTGGGAACTCAGATCCCTTGTAAACTAAATGAGAGTGGACAGAGGAATCAATTGGAATACCAGCCATCCTGCTACATTATAATGACTCGGGTGAAATGCGTTTAGCAGAGTGACGGGAGGAGAAACGCCAGGAAAACAGAGAGAAAGGAGAGGAGGTAGGAATGAAAAACCTGCTCCAATGCAGAGAGAGGAGGCTGAGTGCTGTCACAAAGACACTCAAAACAAATGTGTGTGTGTGTGTGTGTGTGTGTGTGTGTGTGTGTGTGTGTGTGTGTGTGTGTGTGTGTGTGTGTGTGTGTGTGTGTGTGTGTGTTGGGAATATGGTATATAATAGACATGTAACAGAGTCCCTTCTTACAGCCAACCTACAAAAGACATGAACGGCCCACAGCTTAGAGCAAAATCATTTGTTTCGTATGACATTAAGGTCACTCTTTATTAGTTGTGTGTATACACTGTCCAATGAAATGCTTACTTGCAGGATCCTTCTCGACAATGCATCAACAATAAGAAATAATAAAATATAATAATATGAACATTAAAGAAATGGCTCAGTAGAATAAAATAAACTAGCATTAAATTAGCATCAGTATATTACTTGCATATGGATGTACTGATGTACTGGACTGTCACCCAAGAGCAATGTCAACATTAAACACCCAAAACCTCACGCAGAGGGCAGAAATATAACACAAATACTGAACACTGCTAAACAAACCATGGCTCCAAAAGCACTAATGATCCCCAGCTCTGCTCCCTTCATTAGGTGGAATGGATGGAGCGCTAGGAGCTGTGTATGCAGATTTAACCCAGTGTGTCTGACCAATAGAAGAGAAGGAGTTGCTACCAGTGTCATGCAGTAGAAGAGGAATGGTGGGACACACCACGAGTGGGAAGAGGATTCCCAATGTCAGATAAAAGCCTGAACACATCCCAGTGGAGAGAGAGCTCCTTAGCCAGTGGTAATACAACAAGTAATACATTACTGTCTCTGTATAGGGCCTATTAACCAGTTTAAAATATATATATTTATATTTAGGCTACTAGTGCGAGTCAACAGCCTGATGTCAGTGCACAGTGTTTCTCTACAAGACGCCATTTTAGGAGAAGGGGATGTACAGTGTATGTCCATGCATAGTGGGATGTACACCAAGCCAACCATAGGACTACCTCTCCTCACATAAAATTGATCCATATTTATTCGCCCCCACCGCCCCAACATACACAGAATCCAAAACATTTATCTGATTATTTTCCCAAACTATCAGTATTAGTGAGTGATTGTGTCGGTGGCTCTGACAGGCCCGGTATTGGCACGACATATATCATATAATAATAATATATGCTATTTAGCAGACGCTTTTATTCAAAGTGACTTACAGTCATGCGTGCATACATTTTACGTATGGGTGCTCCCGGGCAGCAGCTCTGAGGGTGATGCATTGTGACAGCTCTCAGCTCATAATAACAACAACAACACTGACTGTCATGGCGGCTGTGTCGCTGGAGCAACAAGTCCAATTTCACCCCTCTATCTCTCCCTCGCTCTCTTTTCCATCTCTTTCTCTGCGTCTCCCTCCCTACCTCCATCACAGACTAATGTGATTACACTGGCATCAAAACAATTTGGTCTTTAATTACAACGAGACACATCGAGACGAGAGCCATGAGCAGCCTTTCTCACAGGGACCAAGTGGCATGAGTCATGACCAATGCGAGAGAAAAAACATGATGGGATTATGTGATTGCTACCAGACAGACAATCTCATAAATTGAAGTGGTGGCGAAGCCGTCTTAAATGCCAGGGATGGTACAGTGGACTGGGGGGGGGGGGGGGTAATTTCAGGGGTGATCCTTCAGAGAAAGGTTGGCTGAAGAATAACAGCTCTATTGGGATTTGTGTTAGTTAGCTAACAGCTCTCCTTCAGCTTTCAGACTCTACGATATCAACTCGACATGGCTGATTATGAATATTGTATGTGGATTAAGTGAAACTCTCTGAAGACAAATAAATGAATGTATATGTGATGACAGCAATGTGCCTGCAGGCCGAATTCTGAAACAAGAGCTCATTACAACCTGCTGCACTAAGGCTCTGGTTAACATCTCCTACTGAAGGACTGACTGTATCCATCCATACAGGGTGAATGAGGGCAGATAATAGTATGACATCTGGATACTGACTCAATCTGACTCCAACTGGGTGTAATTTCCTCTCTATTTTTCAACCTATGTGGATTGGAGGTGCATCATGCACTTCAGGCAACTGGTGAGCTGGTTCTGCCAGGGTCAAGGACTGCCAGGGTCAAGGACTGCCAGGGTCAAGTACTGCCAGGGTCAAGGACTGCCAGGGTAAAGGACAACCCGGGTCAAGGACTGCCAGGGCAAAGGACTACCCGGGTCAAAGACAACCTGGGTCAAGGACTGCCAGGGCCAAGGACTACCCGGGTCAAGGACAAACTGGGTCAAGGACTGCCAGGGCCAAGGACTACCCGGGTCAAGGACTGCCAGGGCCAAGGACTACCCGGGTCAAGGACTGCCAGGGTCAAGGACTACCCGGGTCAAGGACTGCCAGGGCCAAGGACTGCCAGGGTCAAGGACTGCAAGGGTCAAGGACTACCCGGGTCAAGGACTGCCAGGGTCAAGGACTGCCAGGGTCAAGGACTACCCGGGTCAAGGACTGCCAGGGTCAAGGACTACCCGGGTCAAGGACTACCCGGGTCAAGGACTACCCGGGTCAAGGACTACCCGGGTCAAGGACTGCCAGGGTCAAGGACTACCCGGGTCAAGGACTGCCAGGGTCAAGGACTACCCTGTTCAAGGACTGCCAGGGTCAAGGACTGCCAGGGTCAAGGACTACCCGGGTCAAGGACTGCCAGGGTCAAGGACAAACTGGGTCAAGGACTGCCAGGGCCAAGGACTACCCGGGTCAAGGACTGCCAGGGCCAAAGACTACCCTGTTCAAGGACTGCCAGGGTCAAGGACTACCCGGGTCAAGGACTGCCAGGGCCAAGGACTGCCAGGGTCAAGGACTGCTAGGGTCAGGACTACCCGGGTCAAGGACTGCTAGGGTCAGGGACTGCTAGGATCAGAACTACCAGGGTCAAGGACTGCTAGGGTCAGAACTACCAGGGTCAAGGACTGCTAGGGTCAGAACTACCAGGGTCAAGGACTGCTAGGGTCAGAACTACCAGGGTCAAGGACTGCTATGGTCAGGGACTGCTCGGGTCAGAACTACCAGGGTCAAGGACTGCTAGGGTCAAGGACTGCTAGGGTCAGAACTACCAGGGTCAAGGACTGCTAGGGTCAGAACTACCAGGGTCAGGGTGAGTGTTGAGAGGTGAGAGCACAGTATACCACCCTACAGGAAGTGGTAAAGAGGAGAAAGAGAGAGAGAGATACTGGAGGGAGAGGTGGACAGAGAGGGGGGAGAGACAGACAGACAGAGATAGAGAAAGACAGTGAAAGAAAGAAAAGTGAAAAGAGAAAGTGGTCTAATCTGGTGAATAATAATAACAGGACAGCTGAAGTCATCCCACTAGCCTAGGGCTGAAAAGACCTCTGTACATTTCAGCCACTACCTCTAATCAGCTGCAACCAGCAAGCCTCCACTTTTAACACCAAAACCATTGAGCTTCATTACAGAAGCTGGCTCACGTTTATAGCTTCTCAGTTAGATATATGTATCGTCCTTGAGACTAGCTGTGGATGTCACCAGTCTCTGTGGATGTTTTCAGCCCCAGTAGGGTGTCTCCTCT
This sequence comes from Oncorhynchus mykiss, assembly GCF_057628025.1. Classification (NCBI taxonomy): domain Eukaryota; kingdom Metazoa; phylum Chordata; class Actinopteri; order Salmoniformes; family Salmonidae; genus Oncorhynchus; species Oncorhynchus mykiss. The sequence goes on along the minus strand of NC_143045.1, from coordinate 26,120,239 downwards.
CTGGGTTCTTTGAAGGAGCTGGGGGTCGATGCGTGGAGGGTAATGGATGCTGGGGGAGTACAGGGCAAACACAGACAGACAGACTGCAGATGGCTGCCTGACTCCACTCATACACATAGGTGTGTTTGTGTCTCCACATGCAGGTTTACTATAGATGTCCTTTTGTGTCAATGTGAGCATCAAAGCAGGCCCCTGCTGTTTATTTTTTAAGATGTGGTGAGATAAGCATGTTTGTCAGCAGAATAATGTCTTCATCCATACATTTCTGTATATTCTGTAAAGCTGTTGTATGTTGCCTATGAAATACGCATGCTTACTGATGTCTGTCTACTGCACACTCCACACTCCCCAAAAATATCCAGCATTTCTTCTCTACACTCCACTGAGTCTCTCACCTACAACTCCATCTTAAAGCCTGTTGAGTTATCTGTTTTGTCCACGCTGCTGTATGTAGGTCACCGAGCAGCAATGGTCCATCAATTCTACTGTCCTACTTAGAAAGACACACACACAAACATACATACATGAAAGCGCACACACACACACACCCTGTGCGTTGGAGAAATTGGGATTTTTCAGTCAAGTTCTCCTACCCCACCTCACCCCGTAACGGTTTTCCTCCGTTCTCGACTTCATAGAACAACAATAAATAAACCCAGCAGTGCGAGTCAGGAAAACTAAGTTAGAGCGATAAGAGGAAGAAGAAACTCATATAAACAAAACCAAGTTAAAGCAGTTAAAAGTAGCCTGGATGTTATCAGTACAGAGCCCTTGGAATAAGTTTGCCTGTTCTTGTTGGGCTCCAACTTTAGTTGAAATTAATCAGCCTTAGTCTCAGACACAAAGCCCTGCATGCTAATGAGCCTGCATATGGTAATGCTGATACAGCCCACTTCTGTCAAATTAAATAATAACATCTTTAAAAGAACAGGAAAAATCCATCAAATGGCCCAATCACTGTCAGGCATCCATTATTTGTTTGGCACGTCAGAGGAATGGGTTCTTGGGGTGCGACACAGTCTTTCTGGTGCGATACCAACAACAAAACCCCCCCCCCCCCCCCCCCCCCCCCCCCCCCTCCAAGCCAACCATAAAATAGGGTAACATACTTAACATAGTCATAATTCTGTACTCAATTTAAAATAATGTTTTGTGACATATAGTATTTTAGTTTGTGACTTAATAATTTTAGTATGCTCTTTAATATCGTATTGCATTAGAACTCAAATCATATTTTTAAAAACATACAATATATTTGGTAAGTAGAATTAAAATGCTTTGGGCAACCTATTTACAACTTATTTAAAGCATAATTACAGGATATTTACAGCATTATGTACAGAGATGCCTTCAGAGAAAACTAATCTGATTAAATGTAATTGGGCCACTTGCTACTACTGTGTCCAGATTGTTTCTGTACTGTAGCACCTACATTATATACTGTTCGGTATTTTCCAAAACAAGGAAGGACGTCATTGTAAATAAGAATTTGTTCTTAACTGACTTGCCTAGTTAAATAAAGGTTAAATTAAAAATATATAAAAAACAGGCGAAGCACGGGGAGAACAAGGTCAGTGTGTGACTGTTGAAGGGAGCATGGCACACCATCAGCCAGGGAGAGCTACAGTACCCATCAGTACATTACCAAACCTAACACATTGGAGTACACAGTATTAATGCAATTTGCATTTAGTTAGAATACAGTAGGTGCAACCTACACACACAGGTTGTAGGTGCACTACATTTTGGTTATATTGCACCTCCATAATGAAGGGCGTTGTCTCTTAAACATTGGCAACCCCCCAACTGACCCTCACTCAGCACCCCAGAGATGCATATACAATCCCACACGGAGGATGACTAGGGATGTCCATGTGTGTGTGTGTGTGTGTGTGTGTGTGTGTGTGTGTGTGTGTGTGTGCGTGCGTGCGTGTGTGCGTGAGTGTCATTTGAATATGTTGCACATCATTTTCACAGTTCCTGGGCTAATTGGAAATGTTATTAAGTAAAACATAATTAGCTGTATAATCAAATGTTAAAATGTACATTGTGGAGCCATTGCAGAACATCACAAAGTCTTTTAAGCACTGGGTTTGGGGCAGTGCCAAGACGAATTAGTAAAAAATGTCAAAAGAAAAAGCATGGCTATGTTGCGTACCGTGGCTGCTCTGCTGTTTAGCTCTCTTTCTTTGTGTGTCTTGTTTATTCTGTGAGCTTGTCTCATTTCTTCTCTCATAAGGGCCTGTATTCATCTCGGTCAAGATTTAAGAGCATTGTCTTAAATCGGCACATCCGCCTCAGAAAGCCCCAGCCAAAACCAGGCATTAGCCAGACGCTAAAAGACTGGAAAAGCTGTCATTCAGGAACGTTTGGAGAGGGCGGCAATTTGTGTTTCTGCGAGTAATGCGGGTTTATGAGATCTGCATAATTAAAACGTATGGCAGAGAGGGAGAGAGATTCCCACTGCAGAACACATGCAGGGAGCTGAATTCAGTCCTGAACATTGGTGATTATAAAGAGAGCTTCAGACTTCCAGAAAAGGAGCCTTCGTCTTTAGAGCTGGTTGACCAGAATCAAGGTTATACAGTGGGGGGGGGGGGGGGGGAGTATTTAGTCAGCCACCAATTGTGCAAGTTCTCCCACTTAAAAAGATGAGAGAGGCCTGTAATTTTCATCATAGGTACACTTCAACCAAGAAAGACAAAATGAGAGAAAAAAAATCCAGAAAATCACATTGTAGGATTTTTAATGTATTTATTTATTTATTTAACTTCTTCTTTAAGAGGCTCCTCTGTCCTCCACTCGTTACCTGTATTAATGGCACCTGTTTGAACTTGTTATCAGTATAAAAGACACCTGTCCACAACCTCAAACAGTCACACTCCAAACTCCACTATGGCCAAGACAAAAGAGCTGTCAAAGGACACCAGAAACAAAATTGTAGACCTGCACCAGGCTGGGAAGACTGAATCTGCAATAGGTAAGCAGCTTGGTTTGAATAAATCAACTCTGGGAGCAATTATTAGGAAATGGAAGACATACAAGACCACTGATAATCTCCCTCGATCTGGGGCTCCACGCAAGATCTCACCCCGTGGGGTCAAAATTATCACAAGAACGGTGAGCAAAAATCCCAGAACCACACGGGGGGACCTAGTGAATGACCTGCAGAGAGCTGGGACCAAAGTAACAAAGCCTACCATAAGTAACACACTACGCCGCCAGGGACTCAAATCCTGCAGTGCCAGACGTGTCCCCCTGCTTAAGTCAGTACATGTCCAGGCCCGTCTGAAGTTTGCTAGAGAGCATTTGGATGATCCAGAAGAAGATTGGGAGAATGTCATATGGTCAGTTGAAACCAAAATATAACTTTTTGGTAAAAACTCAACTTGTTGTGTTTGGAGGACAAAGAATGCTGAGTTGCATCCAAAGAACACCATACCTACTGTGAAGCATGGGGGTGGAAACATCATGCTTTGAGGCTGTTTTTCTGCAAAGGGACCAGGACGACTGATCCGTGTAAAGGAAAGAAGGAATGGGGCCATGTATAGTGAGATTTTGAGTGAAAACCTCCTTCCATCAGCAAGGGCATTGAAGATGAAACGTGGCTGGGTCTTTCAGCATGACAATGATCCCAAACACACCGCCCGGGCAACGAAGGAGTGGCTTCGTAGATGCATTTCAAGGTCCTGGAGTGGCCTAGCCAGTCTCCAGATCTCAACCCCATAGAAAATCTTTGGAGGGAGTTGAAAGTCCGTGTTGCCCAGCAACAGCCCCAAAACATCACTGCTCTAGAAGAGATCTACATGGAGGAATGGGCCAAAATACCAGCAACAGTGTGTGAAAACCTTGTGAAGACTTACAGAAAACGTTTGACCTCTGTCATTGCCAACAAAGGGTATAAAACAAAGTATTGAGATAAACTTTTGTTATTGCCCAAATACTTATTTTCCACCATAATTTGCAAATAAATTCATTAAAAATCCTACAATGTGATTTTCTGGATTTTTTTTCTCATTTTGTCTGTCATAGTTGAAGTGTACCTACGATGAACATTACAGGCCTCTCTCATCTTTTTAAGTGGGAGAACTTGCACAATTGGTGGCTGACTAAATACTTTTTTGCCCCACTGTATATACCAAGCAAGACAATGACTACCCATTCTGAACATTTCTTTGTTATAGGTATTAATATAGTTTTAACATCACATAGTATTAACATGACATCTCTACTTTGACAGGCATATAGGTACTTTGTCTGACTGGATGTTCTGTACCGGGTGGAGCCATCAGATCCTACTTCAGTACAGAGAGGAGGCATACAGTACAGCATGTACTCTTCACTCTCTCTACCACTTTCTCTCTCTTTCACTCAGAGGAACTCTGTTCTTCTGGCCTTTTCAGGTTTATTTTTCCCTCCTTTTAATTCACTCTTTATTGCTTGCAGAGAGCTCATTTCAATCTCAAAGCCGACATCTGTGGAGGCAAAGCGAGCTTTAAACGAGTGGAGTTAATCCTGTACCAAGAGGGATACTGAACAGAACAGCACAGGAGTTCTACACTACAAAAGGAGAGAGGGAGAGAAAGATGGAGAGAGTGTGAGAAAATGAGTGTTAAGAGTTTCCAGGAAAGGTCAGACAAAGTAGTGACCCAAAGAAGGACTGCATCTATAACACCCAAAGAAAGACTGTGTCTATAACGCCCAAAGAAAGACTGTGTCTATAACGCCCAAAGAAAGACTGTGTCTATAACACCCAAAGAAAGACTGTGTCTATAACACCCAAAGAAAGACTGCATCTATAACACCCAAAGAAAGACTGTGTCTATAACACCCAAAGAAAGACTGTGTCTATAACGCCCAAAGAAAGACTGTGTCTATAACACCCAAAGAAAGACTGTGTCTATAACGCCCAAAGAAAGACTGTGTCTATAACGCCCAAAGAAAGACTGTGTCTATAACACCCAAAGAAAGACTGCATCTATAACACCCAAAGAAAGACTGTGTCTATAACACCCAAAGAAAGACTGCGTCTATAACACCCAAAGAAAGACTGTGTCTATAACGCCCAAAGAAAGACTGTGTCTATAACACCCAAAGAAAGACTGTGTCTATAACGCCCAAAGAAAGACTGTGTCTATAACGCCCAAAGAAAGACTGTGTCTATAACACCCAAAGAAAGACTGCGTCTATAACACCCAAAGAAAGACTGTGTCTATAACACCCAAAGAAAGACTGTGTCTATAACGCCCAAAGAAAGACTGTGTCTATAACGCCCAAAGAAAGACTGTGTCTATAACGCCCAAAGAAAGACTGTGTCTATAACGCCCAAAGAAAGACTGCATCTATAACACCCAAAGAAAGACTGTGTCTATAACGCCCAAAGAAAGACTGTGTCTATAACGCCCAAAGAAAGACTGCGTCTATAACACCCAAAGAAAGACTGTGTCTATAACGCCCAAAGAAAGACTGTGTCTATAACACCCAAAGAAAGACTGTGTCTATAACGCCCAAAGAAAGACTGTGTCTATAACGCCCAAAGAAAGACTGTGTCTATAACGCCCAAAGAAAGACTGCGTCTATAACACCCAAAGAAAGACTGTGTCTATAACGCCCAAAGAAAGACTGCGTCTATAACACCCAAAGAAAGACTGTGTCTATAACACCCAAAGAAAGACTGCGTCTATAACACCCAAAGAAAGACTGTGTCTATAACGCCCAAAGAAAGACTGTGTCTATAACGCCCAAAGAAAGACTGCGTCTATGACGCCCAAAGAAAGACTGTGTCTATAACGCCCAAAGAAAGACTGCGTCTATAACGCCCAAAGAAAGACTGTGTCTATAACGCCCAAAGAAAGACTGCATCTATAACACCCAAAGAAAGACTGTGTCTATAACACCCAAAGAAAGACTGTGTCTATAACGCCCAAAGAAAGACTGTGTCTATAACGCCCAAAGAAAGACTGCGTCTATAACGCCCAAAGAAAGACTGTGTCTATAACGCCCAAAGAAAGACTGCATCTATAACACCCAAAGAAAGACTGTGTCTATAACACCCAAAGAAAGACTGCGTCTATAACACCCAAAGAAAGACTGTCTATAACGCCCAAAGAAAGACTGCGTCTATAACACCCAAAGAAAGACTGTGTCTATAACGCCCAAAGAAAGACTGTGTCTATAACGCCCAAAGAAAGACTGCGTCTATGACGCCCAAAGAAAGACTGTGTCTATGACGCCCAAAGAAAGACTGTGTCTATAACACCCAAAGAAAGACTGTGTCTATAACGCCCAAAGAAAGACTGTGTCTATAACACCCAAAGAAAGACTGTGTCTATAACACCCAAAGAAAGACTGTGTCTATAACGCCCAAAGAAAGACTGTGTCTATAACGCCCAAAGAAAGACTGTGTCTATAACGCCCAAAGAAAGACTGTGTCTATAACGCCCAAAGAAAGACTGTGTCTATAACACCCAAAGAAAGACTGCATCTATAACACCCAAAGAAAGACTGTGTCTATAACACCCAAAGAAAGACTGTGTCTATAACACCCAAAGAAAGACTGTGTCTATAACGCCCAAAGAAAGACTGTGTCTATAACACCCAAAGAAAGACTGTGTCTATAACGCCCAAAGAAAGACTGTGTCTATAACGCCCAAAGAAAGACTGCGTCTATGACGCCCAAAGAAAGACTGCATCTATAACACCCAAAGAAAGACTGTGTCTATAACACCCAAAGAAAGACTGTGTCTATAACGCCCAAAGAAAGACTGCGTCTATGACGCCCAAAGAAAGACTGTGTCTATAACGCCCAAAGAAAGACTGCATCTATAACACCCAAAGAAAGACTGTGTCTATAACGCCCAAAGAAAGACTGTGTCTATGACGCCCAAAGAAAGACTGTGTCTATGACGCCCAAAGAAAGACTGCATCTATAACACCCAAAGAAAGACTGTGTCTATAACACCCAAAGAAAGACTGTGTCTATAACACCCAAAGAAAGACTGCATCTATAACGCCCAAAGAAAGACTGCATCTATAACACCCAAAGAAAGACTGTGTCTATAACGCCCAAAGAAAGACTGTGTCTATGACGCCCAAAGAAAGACTGTGTCTATGACGCCCAAAGGCTACTAACAAACAAGGACACGAAGCAAAAAGATAAATAAATTCAGATTCAATGCATCTACATAAAAAGACTAGACTGTTTTTGGCTTGTGTTGTGTTGCTGTGCTGAACATGAGCAGAGAGGATTGTTTTGTGTTGCCCGTAGCTCGTGGAGTTTCATCCCTATTTAATTGCCCTTTGAGCCGGGAACTGATCAATTCGATGGCAGGCTTCCTGACCACGAGTGTCAAGCTTTGAAGTCATTCCTCCAGGGAGGGGAGGAGGGAAGGGAGGAGAGAGGAGGGGAAGCAAGAGGAGGGGAATGAAGGCGAGGGGAGGAGGGGAGGGAGGAGAGAAGAAGTGAGAGGAGGGGAGGGAGGAGAGGAGAGGAAGGGAAGGAAGAGGTGGGGAGGAGGGGAGGGAGGAGGGGAGGGAGGGGAAGGCAGAGGAGGGGAGGAGGGGAGGGAGGGAGGAGAAGAAGGGAAGGAAGAGGAGAGGAGGAGGGGAGGAGAGGAGGAGAGAGGAGGGGAAGGAAGAGGAGGGGAGGGAGGAGAGAGGAGGGAAAGGCAGAGGAGGGAAGGGAGGGTCTCTCTTCCGTTTAATTCATCTACAGGTTATTCAGATAGACCTACGAGGACGGGACTGAGAAGCCCGGAGAACTTCTTTCCTAAAACAATTTCTGCCCGGTTGCCGCTGTGATGGGGGTTATTACAGAGGCAATGAGATACAGCCAAGATATTTCCGGCTCCCGCCTGGCTGGGGTTGTTTTGGTGACCAGCAGCCCACAGCAGAGAATAATGACGTCTGAAGAAGAGGCGAGTGGCCAGCTGTTATCAGAGGTCAGAGGGGTGCTTATCAGAGGTCAGAGCCCAGAATCAAGGCAACATGGGACAGACAGCATCCCTGCCCACCCGCCTGTCAAATAAATAACCTGTGTGATGGACGGGCCTCCAAAAACAATGCAGTGGGCTGGGGCGGGTTCTGGAGCGGCAGTCGGAAATGTTTCAGTTTCACCGTTCTGAAAGTGACTTTCACTTAAACTCCTAGGACAAGTTGAAGACGACAGTGAGAAGGTGCAGACTCAGTGAGAAGGTGCAGGCTCAGTGAGAAGAGGCAGGCTCAGTGGAAAGGCTCAGTGAGAAGGGGCAAGCTCAGTGAGAAGAGGCAGGCTCAGTGGAAAGGCTCAGTGAGAAGGGGCAGGCTCAGTGGGAAGGGGCAAGCTCAGTGAGAAGGGGCAGACTCAGAGAGAAGAGGCAGGCTCAGTGAGAAGGGGCAAGCTCAGTGGGAAGAGGCAGGCTCAGTGGAAAGGCTCAGTGAGAAGGGGCAGGCTCAGTGGGAAGGGGCAAGCTCAGTGAGAAGGGGCAGACTCAGAGAGAAGAGGCAGGCTCAGTGAGAAGGGGCAAGCTCAGTGGGAAGAGGCAGGCTCAGTGGAAAGGCTCAGTGAGAAGGGGCAGGCTCAGTGGGAAGAGGCAGGCTCAGTGAGAAGGTGCAGACTCAGTGAGAAGGTGCAGGCTCAGTGAGAAGAGGCAGGCTCAGTGGAAAGGCTCAGTGAGAAGGGGCAAGCTCAGTGAGAAGAGGCAGGCTCAGTGGAAAGGCTCAGTGAGAAGGGGCAGGCTCAGTGGGAAGGGGCAAGCTCAGTGAGAAGGGGCAGACTCAGAGAGAAGAGGCAGGCTCAGTGAGAAGGGGCAAGCTCAGTGGGAAGAGGCAGGCTCAGTGGAAAGGCTCAGTGAGAAGGGGCAGGCTCAGTGGGAAGAGGCAGGCTCAGTGAGAAGGTGCAGGCTCAGTGAGAAGGTGCAGGCTCAGTGGGAAGAGGCAGGCTCAGTGAGAAGGTGCAGGCTCAGTGGGAAGAGGCAGGCTCAGTGAGAAGATGCAGGCCCAGTGAGAAGGTGCAGGCTCAGTGGGAAGAGGCAGGCTCAGTGGGAAGGTGCAGGCTCAGAGAGAAGAGGCAGGCTCAGTGAGAAGGTGCAGGCTCAGTGGGAAGGGGCAGGCTCAGTGGGAAGAGGCAGGCTCAGTGGGAAGGTGCAGGCTCAGAGAGAAGAGGCAGGCTCAGTGAGAAGGGGCAGGCTCAGTGAGAAGGGGCAGGCTCAGTGAGAAGAGGCAGGCTCAGTGAGAAGAGGCAGGCTCAGTGAGAAGGTGCAGGCTCAGTGGGAAGAGGCAGGCTCAGTGAGAAGAGGCAGGCTCAGTGAGAAGGGGCAGGCTCAGTGAGAAGAGGCAGGCTCAGTGAGAAGAGGCAGGCTCAGTGAGAAGGGGCAGGCTCAGTGGGAAGAGGCAGGCTCAGTGAGAAGGTGCAGGCTCAGTGGGAAGAGGCAGGCTCAATGAGAAGAGGCAGGCTCAGTGAGAAGGGGCAGGCTCAGTGAGAAGGGGCAGGCTCAGTGGGAAGAGGCAGGCTCAATGAGAAGAGGCAGGCTAAGTGAGAAGGGGCAGGCTCAGTGAGAAGGTGCAGGCTCAGTGAGAAGGGGCAGGCTCAGTGAGAAGGGGCAGGCTCAGTGAGAAGGGGCAGGCTCAGTGAGAAGAGGCAGGCCCGGTGAGAAGGGGCAGGCTCAATGAGAAGAGGCAGACTCAATGAGAAGAGGCAGGCTCGGTGAGATGGGGCAGGCTCAATGAGAAGAGGCAGGCTCAGTGAGAAGAGGCAGGCTCAATGAGAAGGTGCAGGCTCAATGAGAGGAGGCAGGCTCAGAGAGAAGAGGCATGCTCAGTGAGAAGGGGCAGGCTCAGTGAGAAGGGGCAGGCTCAGTGAGAAGAGGCAGGCTCAATGAGAAGGTGCAGGCTCAATGAGAGGAGGCAGGCTCAGAGAGAAGAGGCAGGCTCAGTGAGAAGGGGCAGGCTCAGTGAGAAGAGGCAGGCTCAGTGAGAAGAGGCAGGCTCAGAGAGAAGAGGCAGGCTCAATGAGAAGAAGCAGGCTCAGTGAGAAGGGGCAGGCTCAGTGAGAAGGGGCAGGCTCAGTGAGAAGAGGCAGGCCCGGTGAGAAGGGGCAGGCTCAATGAGAAGAGGCAGACTCAATGAGAAGAGGCAGGCTCGGTGAGATGGGGCAGGCTCAATGAGAAGAGGCAGGCTCAGTGAGAAGAGGCAGGCTCAATGAGAAGGTGCAGGCTCAATGAGAGGAGGCAGGCTCAGAGAGAAGAGGCATGCTCAGTGAGAAGGGGCAGGCTCAGTGAGAAGGGGCAGGCTCAGTGAGAAGAGGCAGGCTCAGAGAGAAGAGGCAGGCTCAATGAGAAGAAGCAGGCTCAGAGAGAAGAAGCAGGCTCAGAGACAAGAGGCAGCTCGGTGATAAGGGGCAGGCTCGGTGAGAAGGGACAGGCTCAGAGAGAAGAAGCAGGCTCAGAGAGAAGAAGCAGGCCCTCCTGATACCCACTGAGACCTCCAGCAGTCCAAGGTGAAATGTCCTGGCAGGGTGCTCCAGACAGACTAAAAATAGGGCGCCTCGCATCGATTTGCTGGGAGTGATGGAACCACCAGATGAGAAACAAGGGGGAAAATAGTCCTCTAGATCATCACTGGCTCCTGACTGGGGGGTATCTGTTGTGTATCTCAAGTGTGTGTGGGTCCATGTATGATGTATAAATTCCTGTCTATGTACAGCATGGTAAACGTGTGTTAGTCAGCTATCAGAGATAGGAGAGTGCACACAGAGGAGAGGACTGAAAGGAGAGGACTGATAGGAGAGTGGTCCTGAATGGAGATGATAGCTGGAGAGAGGCAGAGTGGACATATTTAGCTGGAATATGGATAGACAGACACAATTACACTATGTGTAAACAGAGGAGCCTATTGGAAGAGAGAGAGAGATTGTTTGAAAGAAAAATAGATTATGTGAGAGTGAAAGAGAGCTAGAGATGGGGGAGAGAGAGAGAAACTGTTAGAAAGAAACATGTATTGTGTGAGAGCAAAAGAGAGATAGAGATGAGAGCGAGAGAAAGCAGAGGGGCCTTTGCTCTTTCCCACAGGTGTTCTGGCGGTGAGGCTGAATTGCACCTTGGGTAACTACACCTTCATTAATAAATGACCTCGTCCTCTTCCTGCTCCTCCATTGTAATCATGGCCTTGTAATCCTCCCAACCAAGGTGCTTTTAACAAGGTGTAATGTAGTTGAAAGCCCAGGCATAATAATCACAGATAGTGCGGCGGCCAGAGTAATAGAATGTCCAGTGTACATGAACGAGCTCTAATTCATCTGAGTACGCTGGCGAAGAAATTGCTTGTTGGAGATAGGGATGGAGACTGTAGACAGTGTAAAGGAGATGAGAGGGCAGGCTGCAAAAATACCTCAGCTCCTCGCATATCACTTAAAACAAACGCATACGTGCATGTGTGAGTGTATATGTAATACATAAAGCAAATCTAAACATATTCCCTCTTCAAAAGCATAAAACATGCCCAACTACAGACAGACAACCTCAGTCATCCATACAGTATGTGGATGGTTCCTTGTTGAGACATTCTCGGCGAAAGAGTTCAATACAGACACATCTGGCCAACCAACATGCCCTTGTCTTATCCTCTCAGTGACAACTAAATAACACATTTAGGAATAAATAGACACATATATGGTCATTTTCACATCAATCTTGGCTCACACGTCTAGCGCAAACTGCACGGCGGAAATGTCACTGACTGCCTGTCATTTTTATAATTTGATTCATACCTTGTCAGAAATCTCCTTATGGCTCACGGGCTGCCAAAGTCAAAAATCCACCAGAGCCACCCGCCTGAGGTTAACCAGATCCTTGTACATATTCTCCCTACCATTTCCTTTAATAACACTTTAGGAAATGGAATTTTGCAGACCTTCCTCCCACCCTCATTTCTCTTAACCACAAATTCCGACGTCGAATGGAAATAAATATAGCCTAAACTCCATATCCAATTTATTTATAATATCATCAAATGTGGTTATTCTGGTCATTTTCCTTCAGCTACAGTACTTACCATAACAGAGCCTATGGATTTGACTCTCTAAAACACAGCAGTAAAACAAAATAATACGAAAATAATAAATAAAGTAGCAGTCACAAAACACACAAAAAATTCACCTTATCATTCATTATCTGATTGAGATAGGACCCCTCCCCCCCCCCCCCCCCCATCTCTCTCTAAAGTGGGCCCTCCAACGCTGAGATGTGTCAGAAGCAGCAGCCTCTCTCTCTCTCTCTCTCAGATCCTCCAATCACACCCGTTTGTGTGACATGGCTGCCTGCAGATGCCACATCCTATTTAGCAATCAATGAACAGCTCAACTAGAACAGAGCTGATTGGGAGATTGGAGGGGGATAAAATCAAGTAGCATAGATACTCCATATATATGAGGGGCTTCGATAGTTGGATGACAGCTAGCTCTACATCTGGAGGGCTTTCAGAGCTAGAAAGTATGGCGCAGTATTCGAATCTAACCTAACTGAAAAAAATCTGTTCAGTTCTCATTCCCCTCCTTGTCAGACCCTCCAGGGCTGTGAAGTACCCCTGGCACTCTGATCTGGAACAAAGTGAGGAGGGATTTTAAGTTTTCAAGATATAAAGTAGTAACAGGTACTGTAGCAGGTCCTGGGGAAAAGGCTGAGGGGCTGAGAGACTGTTTTAAGATGTGCCTAGAGAAGTAGAGGGAAAATAGAGAGGAAGATTTGGTAGAATCAAGTGAAAGACAGGACACGCATTAACAGACAGACATGGTCCATTATGGACTTTGCTGTTTATTTGGCTATTGAAGCTCAACCCCTTTATGATGGTGACTCAGTGGATGTGTCCTGTGATGACCTGAGCTCAGAGATGGCCTTTGTCTCTTCAACCACTTAACAAGGCCCTTGATTAACTACTACGCAAGTTAAGCTAATGACCAACCAATGGCCTCCGTTTCCATGGCTACCGCAGAGCTAATGTGTCCTGTGATGACCTGAGCTCAGAGATGCCTTTTGTCTCTTCACCCACTTAACAAGGCCCTTGATTAACTACTACGCTAGTTATGCTAACAACCTACCGATGGCCTCCGTTTCCATGGCTACCGCAGAGCGTTGTCATCACTCAGCCTGAGCCTCTGTTAGTTAGGAAGTGATGGGGAGTGATCCACTCATCCCCTACTTCCCTGGTTCCAAAGTTCTCCTCATCCTTCTGGGTTCTTTCCTCATTCTCTGCTTTATCTTGTATTTATCTTTTCTAGACAGATTCTGTGGGGTTTTGTGTATGTATGAGGGGGCTTGATGTATTTCAAGGTAAACCAAATATATCATTTTCAGCATTATATTTCGATTCAGAAAACATCAAATGGGGTGTATAAATTCATGAAAAACATCTCCTTAAAGGAACATTTGCATAGACTTTGATTTATGGATTCCCCTGCCATCACAAATTGACCATGCAACGGATTTCAGAACTATTGTGAGGGATTTGTGTTTCACCTTCATTTTTGATGTCTTTCCATACAGGCATATCTCCTCAAACAGAAACATATTTTATTATGATGATATCCAGTAATCACCACAAATACAATTCCCTATCTCTAAAGCATATTTCTCAATGTAGCAGCTGAATGTTTTGTGGCTTCAAACAAGAATATAATAGACCCCCCCCCCCCCTTCAAACATTTCATTTTGCAATCTTTTACATGAGGCGACTGTTCATTCATCTCACTCAGAAAGGAGAACATGAGCGGTATTAAGAGGAGGAGAGCCTCAATGTCTATCCAGAATGTGTGGGTGATCCTCCGGCTCATTGAAAGTGACACAGAGAGAAAGCACGGCGAATACTATGAAGACTATTTCATATGAACAGAATGTCTCATTACTCACATTCATACAGCCAGGTGGGTGCAAACAAAACAAACAAAGAAAAATATGCAAACACTGTATATGTGTGTAGGGCAGGGCACATGTGCTGGCCCAGTGTCCACACACAGTGTTGATCAGTGCAGGGCAGGGCAGGCCACACCAGGCCGGGCTGTGGCCAATGGCCTCCGATAAGGCTTTCACATTGGCATAGTTCTCTGGAGATAAAGGCAGGTCTGAAATTAAATGTGAAGGTTGAAAAAGCCCATTTTCCCCTCTACCCCCTTGAGCTTATCTGTCTGGAGCACGATGGGGAGAGAAGGAAGTACAGCTAGGCCTCTGTGCCTCGGTCTCTGTTCTCTCTCCCCTTTCAATCTCCCCATTGTGAGGAAGCACCTTTAACCTGGATGCTATCTGCAGAAGAATTACAATCCAGGTCCAGTCCAATCAAACCATATAGCACTAAAGAGAATTTTAAAAAGCATTGAAAAATGACTTCCGTAGGATTTGTGAACTTAACTAGAGCCTTGTTGGATAGGACGTTCATTTAAAAAATCATTAAATCGTGCAAATCAGGTAAGTTCATATCAAACCAATGAGTTTTTTCCCCCTCCGGGTCAAATCGATTACTTAAAAAAAAATATTTAAAAAATTGAATTTGACCCCCTTTTTCTCCCCAATTTCGTGGTATCCAATTATTAGTAGTTACTATCTTGTCTCATCGCAACAACTCCCGTACGGGCTCGGGAGAGAAGAAGGTTGAAAGTCATGCGTCCTCCGAAACACAACCCAACCAAGCCGCATTGCTTCTTAACACAGCGCGCATCCAACCCGGAAGCCAGCCGCACCAATGTGTTGGAGGAAACACCGTGCACCTGGCGACCTTGGTTAGCGCGCACTGCGCCCGGCCCGCCACAGGAGTCGCTGGTGCGCGATGAGACACTCTCCCTTCTCACTTAGAGGAAATCCAGATTTTAACATTTATTTCACAAGAAGTGGTCGCAGCTTGATAAGGGGAGGTATTTTCAGCATTAAAACAGTGGCTTGGGAGATGTCACCGGTCCCAGGATATCCCTAAGGAATAACATTAACAATGAGTGAGCGAGTGAGTGAGCGAGTGAGCGAGTGAGTGAGTGAGTGAGTGAGTGAGTGAGTGAGTGAGTGAGTGAGTGAGCGAGCGAGCGAGCGAGCGAGCGAGCGAGTGAGTGAGTGAGTGAGTGACTGAGTGAGTGAGAGGGACACTCAGACAGACAGAGAAGATGTGGAGGAGAGGAACTTCAAGCCTATTAATTGATCTTCCTGAAGAGGCAGAAAGGAGCAAGGAGTTGGAAGGACCAGAGCAAAGAGCAGGGCTGATGCCAGGACAGGACAGGCCAGGACAGGACAGAGGGATTTCTCTTCACTCTTAGGGAGGAGATATATAAAGCACTGTCTCTGTCCGCGCTGCCCGCCTGCCTACCTGTAATTAGATGTGTTGGAGAGAAACTGTATCAATACTTGGAATCCATGCCTGAGAGAGCGTGCTCCCGCCTGGGCCGCCGGCACCGCCAACATTGAGAGTCTATTCCTCCTTGTTCAAGAGGAGTGCTTATTTCAAGGTTGTGCCCGACAAGACATTCCTATCTGCAGGGCCTAAAGCATGTCGACGCAGAGCTGAGACAATGACCTTGTGTCGTTATATTCCTACAGTATCAAGAAAGGAAAGAGTGTGATTTGAGGGGAAAGGAACAGAAAGACAAAACAGCCATACACAGCTCTCCATTTACCTGCTGGCACTTGTAGTTGAAAAGGAAACCATAAAACACTGACTGAATGAACAATGTATAGCATTTATAATGAGAGGGAAAAACAGAGGCGTAAACCGTAACAGTTACACTCATCAAGCAATTCGCTCTATATTATTACTGCAATTGTAATTAAAACAGAAGTGACTGCAAGCTGGGATACAGCTTCTGGTGGCACTGCTCCCCCCCCTATCCTGTCCTCTTATCAATTAGTGTTCCAATAATATGGCTCCCTTGTTGCAGGAGCCATTAGCATTCTGATTGAACATCTGAAACACAAAGTGAGTGCTGTGGTGTCTAATGTCAGAGGATTGTCTTCCAGTGTCTCTCCATTCACATACACAGGGGCCTGTCTGTCACATTCATCTGACAAATCAACAGCAAAGGAAGGAAGGCGGGAGGCAGAGAGGGAGCCCCTGAGAGATGGAAGAAATGAAGATGCAAAAGAAGTGGAGGGATAGAGAAACCAGAGGGCAGAGGAGACGAAGGAGTGAAACGAGGGATGTGAGTGTGCAGAGGGAGATGGAAGTAAATAGAGAAATAAAAGGATGGAGGGATGGAGAGATGGAGCACAGAGAGAGAAATGAATAAACACTGAGTACAGGGAGAGACTAGGACACAACTAACGACCAGAGAATAGGGACCGAGATGGAGAATACCCCAGGAAGGATTCTGAAGAAACACACATTCGTCACACATAACCTAGCATATGCGGAGTCGCCAGAAAACGCTAACATCCAGTTTTCAGGGATGAATTATCTTCAACGTAACTTCCGTTTCCCCTGAAAAATGTGGGAACTCTGCTCAGGCATCTTTCTAGGCCTGCTACGTTAGGTTGAACATAACCCAGTGACTGACATGGGGTTGATACATTAAAGAGGAAACTGTGGCAACTGAATTCCCTAAAACAATGAAATGGGTGTTTAAAGGCATATGCTGTTTGTCATCCAAATTGAAAGTGTAATCTATTAAAACATCTATCACACAGCACTTTAAAATTAATTACATGCGTGTAGAGGAGTTTCTTAGAAGTAATGGTATGCAGTGGCTGTAAGCAAGGTTGTGGGAGAGGTTGTAAAATCAGCTTGTAATGCGAGCCCTGCTTTGACACTACTCTTGAATGGAGGAAGCTGAGCATTCCTCTACTCTCTGCTCCTCTACTGTCCGCTCCCCTGCTCTCCGCTCCTCTGCTCTCCGCTCCTCTACTCTCCTCTGCTCTCCGCTCCTCTACTCTCTGCTCCTCTACTCTCTGCTCCTCTGCTCTCCGCTCCTCTACTGTCCGCTCCTCTACTCTCTGCTCCTCTGCTCTCCGCTCCTCTACTGTCCGCTCCCTGCTCTCCGCTCCTCTGCTCTCCTCTGTGCTCCGCTCCTCTGCTCTCCGCTCCTCTACTGTCCGCTCCCCTGCTCTCCGCTCCTCTGCTCTCCGCTCCTCTACTCTCTGCTCCTCTGCTCTCCGCTCCTCTACTGTCCGCTCCCTGCTCTCCGCTCCTCTGCTCTCCTCTGTGCTCCGCTCCTCTGCTCTCCGCTCCTCTACTGTCCGCTCCCCTGCTCTCCGCTCCCCTGCTCTCCGACCCTCTGCTCTCCGTTGCTCTCCGCTCCCCTGCTCTCCGCTCCCCTGCTCTCCGCTCCCCTGCTCTCCGCTCCTCTACTCTCCTCTCCTCTGCTCTCCGCTCTCCTGCTCTCCGCTCCTCTGCTCTCCGCTCCTCTGCTCTCCGCTCCTCTGCTCTCCGCTCCTCTGCTCTCCGCTCCTCTGCTCTCCGCTCCTCTGCTCTCCGCTCACTCTGCTCTCCGCTCCTCTGCTCTCCTCTCCCTTGCTCTCCGCTCCTCTGCTCTCCTCTCCCCTGCTCTCCGCTCCTCTGCTCTCCGCTCCTCTGCTCTGCTCTCCGCTCCTCTGCTCTCCGCTCTTCTGCTATGCTCTCCGCTCTTCTACTCTCATCTCTGCTCCTCTGCTCTCCGCTCCTCTGCTCTCCTCTACTGTCCGCTCCTCTGCTCTCCGCTCCTCTACTCTCCGCTCCTCTGCTCTCTGTTGCTCTCCGCTCCTCTACTCTCCGATCCTCTGCTCTCCTCTGCTCTTCGCTCCTCTGCTCTCCGCTCCTCTGCTCTCCCCTGCTCTCCGCTCCTCTACTCTCCGCTCCTCTGCTCTCCGCTCCTCTACTCTCCGATCCTCTCCTCTGCTCTCCGCTCCTCTGCCCTCCGCTCCTCTGCTCTCCGCTCCTCTGCTCTCCGCTCCTCTGCTCTCCGCTCCTCTGCTCTCCGCTCCTCTGCTCTCCTCTGCTCTCCGCTCCTCTGCTCTCCGCTCCTCTACTCTCCTCTGCTCTCCGCTCCTCTACTCTCCGCTCCTCTGCTCTCCGCTCCTCTGCTCTCCGCTCCTCTGCTCTCCGCTCCTCTGCTCTTCTCTGCTCTCCGCTCCTCTGCTCTCCGCTCTCCTCTGCTCTCCGCTCCTCTGCCCTCCACTCCTCTGCCCTCCGCTCCTCTGCCCTCCGCTCCTCTGCTCTCCGCTCCTCTGCTCTCCTCTGCTCTGCTCTCCGCTCCTCTGCTCTCCGCTCCTCTGCTCTCCGCTCCTCTGCTCTCCTCTGCTCTGCTCTCCGCTCCTCTGCTCTCCGCTCCTCTACTGTCCGTTCCCCTGCTCTCCGCTCCCCTGCTCTCCGCTCCTCTACTCTCCTCTGCTCTCCGCTCCTCTGCTCTCCGCTCCTCTGCTCTCCGCTCCTCTGCACTCCGCTCCTCTACTCTCCTCTGCTCTCCGCTCCTCTGCTCTCCGCTCCTCTACTCTCCTCTGCTCTCCGCTCCTCTGCTCTCCGCTCCTCTGCCCTCCGCTCCTCTGCTCTCCGCTCCTCTGCTCTCCTCTCCTCTGCTCTCCTCTCCTCTGCTCTCCGCTCCTCTGCTCTCCGCTCCTCTGCTCTCCGCTCCTCTACTGTCCGCTCCCCTGCTCTCCGCTCCCCTGCTCTCCTCTACTCTCCTCTGCTCTCCGCTCCTCTGCTCTCCGCTCCTCTGCTCTCCGCTCCTCTGCTCTCCGCTCCTCTGCTCTCCGCTCCTCTGCTCTCCTCTGCTCTCCGCTCCTCTACTCTCCTCTGCTCTCCGCTCCTCTACTCTCCGCTCCTCTACTCTCCACTCCTCTACTCTCCGCTCCTCTGCTCTCCGCTCCTCTCCTCTCCTCTGCTCACAGCAAAGTTCTCCAGTCTGAGGGGCCCAATTCTACCCTACGCCTCCTCTGACTGACTGACAGACATGCTAGCAAAGGTACACGATGAAACACAACCAACACTTCAAGACTTTCAAAGAATCAGTGCAACCATCCCCCGTCTATATCTTCATTTATATTCGGGTGTAAAATCAAAGCTTCGCTCTGTTGTTGCCGTTCCTCAGAAGTGTGCTCTTAGTTATAATCAGTTTTTTTTGTTCACCTTTATTTAACCAGGTAGGCAACTGCGACCTGGCCAAGATAAAGGATAGCAATTTGACACATACAACAACACAGTTAGTTACACATGGAATAAACAAAACATAGTCAATAATACAGTAGAACAAAAGAAAACAAAAAGTCTATATACAGTGAGCGCAAATGAGGTAAGATAAGGGAGTTAAGGAAATAAATAGGCCATAGTGGCGAAGTAAATTACAATATAGCAATTAAACACTGGAATGGTAGATGTGCAGCAAGATAAATAAATAAATACAGTATGGGGATGATGTCGGTAGATAGATGGGCTGTTTACAGATGGGCTATGTACAGGTGCAGTGACCTGTGAGCTGCTCTGACAGCTGGCGCTTAAAGCTAGTGAGGGAGATGTGAGTCTCCAGCTTCAGAGATTTTTGCAGTTCGTTCCAGTTATTAGCAGCAGAGAACTGGAAGGAAAGATGACCAAAGGAGGAATTGGCTTTGGGGGTGACCAGTGAGATATACCTGCTGGAGCACGTGCTACGAGTGGGTGCTGCTATGGTGACCAGTGAGCTGAGATAAGGCGGGGCTTTACCTAGCAGAGACTTGTAGATAACCTGTAGCCAGTGGGTTGGCAACGAGTATGAAGCAAGGGCCAACCAACAAGAGTGTACAGGTCGCAATGGTGGGTAGTGTATGGGGCTTTGGTGACAAAACGGATGGCACTGTGATAGACTGCATCCAGTTTGTTGAGTAGAGTGTTGGAGGCAATTTTATAGATGACATCACCGAAGTCGAGCATCGGTAGGATGGTCAGTTTTATGAGGGTATGTTTGGCAGCATGAGTGAAGGATGCTTTGTTGCGATATAGGAAGCCGATTCTAGAGTTCATTTTGGATTGTAGATGTCCATGTATTCTAAGTCAGAGCCGTCCAGAGTAGTGATGTTGGACGAACGAGCAGGTGCGGGTCAGTGATCGGTTGAATAGCATGAATTTAGTTTTACTTGCATTTAAGAGCAGTTGGAGGTCACAGAAGGAGAGTTGCATGGCATTGAAGCTCGTCTGGAGGTTAGTTAACCTTTTTGGGATAGGGGGCAGCATTTTCACTTTTGGATGAATAGCGTGGCCAGAGTGAACTGCCTCCTACTCTGTCCTAGATGCTAAGATATGCATATTATTATTAGTATTGGATAGAAAACACTCTGAAGTTTCTAAAACTGTTGAATGATGTCTGTGAGTATAACAGAACTCATATGGCAGGCGAAAACCTGAGAAAAATCCAACCTGGAAGTGGGACATCTGAGGTTTGTAGTTTTTCAAAGCTTGGCCTACCCAATACACATTGAGATATGGATAAGGTTGCACTTCCTAGGGCGTCCACTAGATGTCAACCATCTTTAGAAACTGGTTTGAGGATTCTATTATAAAGGAGGGGCTCATGAGACCTCTTTGAGTCAGTGGTCTGGCAGAGAGCCTTGGTCTCATGACGCGCGCTTCCGACAGAGTTACTTCTCGTTCCATTGCTTTTCTGAAGAGAAAATAATTCTCCAGTTGGAACATTATTGATGTTTTATGTTAAAAACATCCTAAAGATTGATTCCATACATCATTTGACATGTTTCTAAAGGACTGTAACAGAACCTTTCGAGTTTTTGTGTGGATGAAATGCTCGCTCCTCATGAAGACGGATTACTGGGCTGAACACGCTAACAACAAGTGGCTATTTGGACATAAATTATGGAACTTTATGGAGCAAATCATTCATTTATTGTTGAACTGGGATTCCTGGGAGTGCATTCTGATGAAGATCATCAAAGGTAAGTGAATATTTATGGTGTTGTTTCTAACTTTTTTGATTCCATTTGGTTCTGAGCGCCGTTCTCAGATTATGCTTTTTCCGTAAAGTTTTTTTGAAATCTGACACAGCGGGTGCATTAATGAGAAGTCTATCTTTAATTTTATGAATAACACTTGTATCTTTTATTAATGTTTATTATGAGTATTTCTGCAAAATCACCGGATGTTTTGGAATCAAAACATTACTGCACGCAAGGCGCCAATGTAAACTGAGATTTCTGGATATAAATATGCACATTATCGAACAAAACATACATGTATTGTGTAACATGATGTCCTATGAGTGTCATCTGATGAAGATCATCAAAGGTTAGTGATAATTTTATCTATATTTCTGCTTTTTGTGACTCCTATCTTTGGCTGGAAAAATGGCTGTGTTTTTTCGACTTGGCGGTGATCTAACATAATCATATGTTGTGCTTTAGCTGTAAAGCATTTTTGAAATTGGACACGATGGGTAGATTAACAAGATGTTTATCTTTCATTTGCTGTATTGGACTTAATGTGTGAAAGTTACATATTTCAAAAAAATATTTTTGAATTTCGCACACTGCCTTTTCAGTGGAATGTTGTCGAGGGGTTCCGCCTGCGCTAGAAAGGTTAACACAGCGTCCAAAGAGGGGCCAGAAGTATACAGAATGGTGTCGTCTGCATAGAGGTGTATCAGAGAATCACCAGCAGCAAGAGCAACATCATTGATGTATACAGAGAAGAGAGTCTTCCTGAGGATTGAACCCTGTGGCACCCCCATACACACTGCCAAAGATTTGACAAACTGAACTCTTGTCTGAGAAGTAGTTGGTAACAAAGAGTGAAGAGAAGAGAACAGAATGTGGTTCGAGAGATAGGTTTTCTGGAAGGCAGATCGATTGGAGGATGGTGGTAAGGAGGGGCAATGTACAGCACCAGCCAAAAGTTTGTACACACCTCCTCATTGAAGGTAATTTCTTAATTTTTACTATTTTCTACACTGTGGAATAATAGTGAAGACATCAGAACTATGAAATCATGGAGAAACCAAAAAAAGTGTTAAACAAATCAAACTATATTTTAGATTTTAGATTCTTCAAGTAGCCACCCTTTGCCTTGATGACAGCTTTGCACACTCTTGGCATTCTCTCAAACAGCTTCACCTGGAATGCTTTTCCAACAGTCTTGAAGGAGTTCCCGTATATGCTGAGCACTTATCTGCTTTTCCTTCACTCTGCGGTCCAACTCATCACAAACCATCTCAATTGGGATAAGGTCGGGTGATTGTGGAGGCCAGGTCATCTGATGCAGCACTCCATCACTCTCCGTCTTGGTCAAATAGCCCTTACAGACTGGAGGTGTGTTTTGGGTCATTGTCCTGTTGAAAAATAAATGATAGTGGGACTAAGCGCAAACCAGATGGGATGGCGTATCACTACAGAATGCTGTGGTAGCCATGCTGGTTAAATAAATCACTTACAGTTTCACCAGCAAAGCACCCCCACACCATCACACCTCCTCCTCCATGCTTCACGGTGGGAACCACACATGCGAAGATCATCCGTACACCTACTCTGCGTCTCACAAATGACAAATTTGGACTCATCAGACCAAAGTACAGAATTCCAATGGTCTAATGTCCATTGCTCGTGTTTCTTGGCCAAAGCAAGTCTCTTCTTATTATTGGTGTCCTTAATTAAGTAGGGATTTCTATGCACCAATTCGACCATGAAGGCCTGATATACAGTGCCTTGCGAAAGTATTCGACCCCCTTGAACTTTGCGACCTTTTGCCACATTTCAGGCTTCAAACATAAAGATATAAAACTGTATTTTTTTGTGAAGAATCAACAACAAGTGGGACACAATCATGAAGTGGAACGACATTTATTGGATATTTCAAACTATTTTAACAAATCAAAAACTGAAAAATTGGGCGTGCAAAATTATTCAGCCCCCTTAAGTTAATACTTTGTAGCGCCACCTTTTGCTGCGATTACAGCTGTAAGTCGCTTGGGGTATGTCTCTATCAGTTTTGCACATCGAGAGACTGACATTTTTTTTCCCATTCCTCCTTGCAAAACAGCTCAAGCTCAGTGAGGTTGGATGGAGAACATTTGTGAACAGCAGTTTTCAGTTCTTTCCACAGATTCTCGATTGGATTCAGGTCTGGACTTTGACTTGGCCATTCTAACACCTGGATATGTTTATTTTTGAACCATTCCATTGTAGATTTCGCTTTATGTTTTGGATCATTGTCTTGTTGGAAGACAAACCTCCGTCCCAGTCTCAGGTCTTTTGCAGACTCCATCAGGTTTTTCTTCCAGAATGGTCCTGTATTTGGCTCCATCCATCTTCCCATCAATTTTAACCATCTTCCCTGTCCCTGCTGAAGAAAAGCAGGCCCAAACCATGATGCTGCCACCACCATGTTTGACAGTGGGGATGGTGTGTTCAGGTTGATGAGCTGTGTTGCTTTTACGCCAAACATAACGTTTTGCATTGTTGCCAAAAAGTTCAATTTTGGTTTCATCTGACCAGAGCATCTTATTCCACATGTTTGGTGTGTCTCCCAGGTGGCCTGTGGCAAACTTTAAACAACACTTTTTATGGATATCTTTAAGAAATGGCTTTCTTCTTGCCACTCTTCCATAAAGGCCAGATTTGTGCAATATACGACTGATTGTTGTCCTATGGACAGAGTCTCCCACCTCAGCTGTAGATCTCTGCAGTTCATCCAGAGTGATCATGGGCCTCTTGGCTGCATCTCTGATCAGTCTTCTCCTTGTATGAGCTGAAAGTTTAGAGGGACGGCCAGGTCTTGGTAGATTTGCAGTGGTCTGATACTCCTTCCATTTCAATATTATCGCTTGCACAGTGCTCCTTGGGATGTTTAAAGCTTGAGAAATCTTTTTGTATCCAAATCCGGCTTTAAACTTCTTCACAACAGTATCTCGGACCTGCCTGGTGTGTTCCTTGTTCTTCATGATGCTCTCTGCGCTTTTAATGGACCTCTGAGACTATCACAGTGCAGGTGCATTTATACAGAGACTTGATTACACACAGGTGGATTGTATTTATCATCATTAGTCATTTAGGTCAACATTGGATCATTCAGAGATCCTCACTGAACTGAAGGGGATGAATAATTTTGCACGCCCAATTTTTCAGTTTTTGATTTGTTAAAAAAGTTTGAAATATCCAATAAATGCCGTTCCACTTCATGATTGTGTCCCACTTGTTGTTGATTCTTCACAAAAAAATACAGTTTTATATCTTTATGTTTGAAGCCTGAAAAGTGGCAAAAAGTCGCAAAGTTCAAGGGGGCCGAATACTTTCGCAAGGCACTGTACACGTCTGCTCTGAACAGTTGTTGTTGAGATGTGTCTGTTACTTGAACTCCGTAAAGCATTATCTTGGGCTGCAATTTCTGAGGCTGGTAACTCTAATGAACTTATCCTCTGCAGCAAAGGTAACTCTGGGTCTTTCCTGTGGCGGTCCTCATGAGAGACAGTTTCATAATAGCGCTTGATGGTTTTTGCAACTGCACAAAGTCCTTGAAATTTTCCGTATGTATTGACTGACCTTCATGTCTTAAAGTAATGATGGAATGTCGTTTCTCTTTGCTTATTTGTTCTTGCCATAATACAAACTTGCAATTCTACCAAATAGGGTTATCTT
Organism: Oncorhynchus mykiss; assembly: GCF_057628025.1. Classification (NCBI taxonomy): domain Eukaryota; kingdom Metazoa; phylum Chordata; class Actinopteri; order Salmoniformes; family Salmonidae; genus Oncorhynchus; species Oncorhynchus mykiss. The sequence goes on along the minus strand of NC_143045.1, from coordinate 26,095,718 downwards.
CTGTAAACCCCACCTACTTGTCACAACACAACTGATTGGCTCAAATGCATTAAGGAAAGAAATTCAACAAATTAACAAGGCACACTTGTTAATTGAAATGCATTCCAGGTGACTACCTCATGAAGCTGGTTGAGAGAATGCCAAGAGTGTGCAAAGGGTGGCTACTTTGAAGAATCTCAAATATAAAATATATTTTGATTTGATTAACGCGTTTTTGGTTACAACATGATTCCATATGTGTTATTTCATTGTTTAGAAGTCTTCACTATTATTCCACAATGTAGAAAATAGTAAAAATAAAGGAAACCCTGGAATGAGTAGGTGTGTCCAAACTTTTGACTGGTACTGTACATATAACATACAGCAGTTGAGATTAAAACCTGGAAGAATTTAATGCAATTAGCACTATGATGACCATTGCATCATCAGTCACCAGACAGATACCAGGAATCGTTTCAGGTTGGATTGAACCCCTTCAGTAGAGAAAGACCCTTTAGTTTTGTAGAGATGGATATAATGAAAAAATGACAATTAAATGTAATAGAAAGGGAGAGAGAGAGAGGACTATATATTCTACTGCGCAGCTGGAGCATTAAACTAGCCAATGAGCAATTAGTCATCACTCAGAGAGGCAACTTACAACAGAGTCATCTCTCCACAGCTAGACAGGATACATGGTCCTTATAAAGCCAGACTGAATACATGGTCCTTGTAAAGCCAGACTGAATACATGGTCCTTATAAAGCCAGACTGAATACATGGTCCTTATAAAGCCAGACTGAATACATGGTCCTTATAGAGCAGGACAGGATACATGGTCCTTACAGAGCAGGACAGGATACATGGTCCTTATAGAGCCAGACTGAATACATGGTCCTTATAAAGCCAGACTGAATACATGGTCCTTATAGAGCCAGACAGGATACATGGTCCTTATAGAGCCAGACAGGATACATGGTCCTTATAAAGCCAGACTGAATACATGGTCCTTATAGAGCCAGACAGGATACATGGTCCTTATAAAGCCAGACTGAATACATGGTCCTTATAAAGCCAGACTGAATACATGGTCCTTATAGAGCCAGACTGAATACATGGTCCTTATAGAGCAGGACAGGATACATGGTCCTTACAGAGCAGGACAGGATACATGGTCCTTATAGAGCCAGACAGGATACATGGTCCTTATAAAGCCAGACTGAATACATGGTCCTTATAGAGCCAGACAGGATACATGGTCCTTATAGAGCCAGACAGGATACATGGTCCTTATAAAGCCAGACTGAATACATGGTCCTTATAGAGCCAGACAGGATACATGGTCCTTATAAAGCCAGACTGAATACATGGTCCTTATAGAGCCAGACAGGATACATGGTCCTTATAAAGCCAGATTGAATACATGGTCCTTATAGAGCCAGACTGAATAAATGGTCCTTATAAAGCCAGACTGAATACATGGTCCTTATAAAGCCAGACTGAATACATGGTCCTTATAAAGCCAGACTGAATACATGGTCCTTATAAAGCCAGACTGAATACATGGTCCTTATAAAGCCAGACTGAATACATGGTCCTTATAGAGCCAGACTGAATACATTGTCCTTATAGAGCCAGACTGAATACATGGTCCTTATAGAGCCAGACTGAATAAATGGTCCTTATAAAGCCAGACTGAATACATGGTCCTTATAAAGCCAGACTGAATACATGGTCCTTATAAAGCCAGACTGAATACATGGTCCTTATAAAGCCAGACTGAATACATGGTCCTTATAAAGCCAGACTGAATACATGGTCCTTATAAAGCCAGACTGAATACATGGTCCTTATAAAGCCAGACTGAATACATGGTCCTTATAGAGCCAGACTGAATACATGGTCCTTATAAAGCCAGACTGAATACATGGTCCTTATAGAGCCAGACTGAATACAAGGTCCTTATAAAGCCAGACTGAATACATGGTCCGTATGAAGCCAGACTGAATACATGGTCCTTATAGAGCCAGACTGAATACATGGTCCTTATAAAGCCAGACTGAATACATGGTCCTTATAAAGCCAGACTGAATACATGGTCCTTATAAAGCCAGACAGGATACATGGTCCTTATAGAGCCAGACAGGATACATGGGTCACCAACCAACCTGCCTAATGCTAGTTCTACAGGAGTATCTTCTGAGACGCACGGATTCATGGAATACAGGAAGAACAGGAGAAGATGATATTTGGATTGCCCATATGAGGCCACTTGTGGCGGTGATGGTGCACAGTGGGGGGTATACCTCTGAGGGCTATGTGTGTGTGTGTGTGTGTGTGTGTGTGTGTGTGTGTGTGTGTGTGTGTGTGTGTGTGTGTGTGTGTGTACTTGTGTAGAGCGGGGTTAATAATGCATACGCCAATCATGGGACTCCATGAAGTCATTATTGGGGCGGACTCTGTGGCACTGAGGTCACGTGGCCCCAAAAGCAGCTGGGTATTACCACTATTATATTATTTATCAAAACCATTTCCACATCAAGTGGCTGGCCCTCGTGGCAGCTGCTCCCAACAGCTTGCATGGTGCTCTGGGGCACGGCACTGCCGATCAGTTGGGCTCACGCTGGGCTGCCAATCAAATCAACTAGGGGGTGACAGCCACCACAAAGCCAGTCCAATCACCAGAGGGAAACGAGCCCTTTTTAGCCAATCACAGCAGCTAAGGTTAGACATGCCAATCAGCCGAGGATATCCACAGGAAGTGATGAGGTTCATTGTGAGCTGGTCAGGGGATAACAAGACCTGGAAGGTTCAGCCACTATAGGGGATCCGAAGTGGCATTTCAGCCCAGAGCCGACCCGAGAGGCTTCATTTATTGGTGCAGACAGACAGTCAGAACAGCAGCTAGAGAGAGGAAAAGGCCTGTAGCATTTCCCTTTACATCTTTACTCAGCCAGCATGGGGCCTGCAGCAGCCTTGCACTGGAAACACAACCAGACAACAACAGACACAAACTAAATCTGACTGAATCCTCTAATGCCACGTCGTCAATGATATTTGTTTTTTCAACTCATCTAAAATACAATATCCCTCTTCCAGGGCATATCACAAACACTTGTTTCTGAAATCTCCCGGCTCTCGGCTGAGTACCTCGGCTAATGATAATTACAACATTATATATTTATCAAGCTCCGTGTGGCTGCCTGTCGCTCCGTGTGACTGCCTGTCGCTCCGAGGCCTTTCCTTTCCTGGTACTAGTTAGGTAGTGAAGTGTCTCCACTGAATCAAACATCATTTCCAAGTCTAATGTTTGCCCATTTCCAAGAGAATACTGGAGATAAAATGAGGACACTGTAGACTTTAGACAAGTGTTTTCTCTCAGCCAATCAACAACCACGGTAGTTAACTTTACATGTAACACACACAGGCACAGCATAATATTGTCGATTTAGCCAACTCAGATGTACTAATTATTTCATATTTTGTATTTATTGAACCTTTATTTAACTAGGCAAGTCAATTAAGAACAAATTCTTATTTACAATGACGGCCTACACCGGCCAAACCCGGACGATGCTGGGCCAATTGCCGCCCTTCGGGACTCCCAATCACGGCCGGATGTGATACAGCCTGGATTCAAACCAGGGACTATAGTGACTATTCTTGCACTGAGATGCAGTGCCTTAGACCGCTACGCTATTCGGGAGCACTAATCTAAATCTATTGTCGATCTCAGTGTAGGAAAAAACAGTAGTGGTCAAAAGAGAATGGTCAGAAGGAAATATCAAATGAAAGTTCACACAATAGGAAAAAAGAGAAATGCCATAAGAAACTAGAATGTTCCATCATTTTAACAAACTATTCCACAGAGTTGAGAGACACTCCCTCCAGTTCAGTTTAACCAAGCCCTGCTCTTCAACTCTAAACATGGGGAATGATTCATCCCTGTTTCACCATCCCTCTCTTCTCCTACACTCAGACGTCATAAATCAAGCTCCAGAAATATTCCTAGCTGGTTAGTGAGTGAGTCCAGCTCCTCAGCCTTGAGACTACTGCTTCAGCCAGTGACTGGTTCAGTAACCTGCATGGAATACCAGACGAAGGTCAAAGCCCATTATGATTGGTTGGGGTAAACGGAACAATCCACCCTTACACAGTAAACACCCCTGGGGCCGGTTGCACCAGTTGGGTGTAAAAAAGATGGTCTTAAATGCTAGGTCAGGCATAGCCTCTTCTGACTTTGGGATCAGAACTTATACCTCTTGTACCAACCAAACAGAAGACTAGTTATAGCGAAGTCTGGCACTTGTGGGATTATGTTCCTTCCGTACTAGAAAACGGTCTGGAGAATGAGCAGGGTACAAAATGGAAAAGGCTGTATTGTGCCCTGGGTGCAGGGGAGTGTTAGTTAGACTGGGAAACTAGCTGCCCAGGCTGAAGGACAATGGCACACACACACAACCACCTTCAGCTGGAATCTCAGTCATCTAGAGTGACTGAACTCATTACTGTCAATGTCACTATGATTAGACCTCCAATTAAGCACGGACGAGGGACACGCATATGATTAGCCATGATATTTCAATGACACTTCATGTTAAACACTAATATTGGGCTGAAATACAATCTAAACAGCACCAAAAGAGGCTATTAACAGCTAACTAATAGAGAGGACTGGCATAACCCCTTGAAATGGTGCCAGGAAAGGTTAAGGTATATAATTTCATTTGCTCAGGGATCTGAGGGGGAAGGATTGGGGGAAGTATTGCTGTTATTTCTCAAAAGGGCAAGATACTTCAGCCACAGACACACTGGGCTAACCTCTGTCACAGTTCCAACAGGACGGGGAGTCAGCAGAAATGGGAGAATGCCCTGAGGGATGTCACTTTACACAGGAGGGTGACAGTGACAGTGCTTCTGAAAAGAAAACCCTGGGGTTATAGAGGAGGGTGAAACTGTACAGTATTTTCAGATAGAAATGTAGAATGTTTATAGAACAAACATGGATACGTCATGTAGAATGTGGGATCGTTAGATCGCCATTTTAAACTGTTTTTAATGTTACATTGCATTGAATAAAGCCCCTGGATACAAAGTCATGTGGCAAAGCCTGGCTGAATACAATAACAAACAAAGACATATTGTCTCTTAGTTCTAATTTAGAAGCACAACGTTTCTACACTACCCACAACACCCAGTTAAAACCTGTTCTTTGCAACTGGAGAGCTTTTGTGTCACTGATGGAATGGCAGAGAAGCTAATCTGTAATTGTTGGAGGTGGGGAGTGGGGGAGCGTGGGGTGCTTCTGAAGGCTCCACCCCGAGTCAGGGCAGGGGAACACGAGTCCACAACGTCCCAGAGTCCCCCTCCCAAAGTGAGCTCTAATCACCCTCCAGCTGACAGAGAACTGTAAGGAGACACTGCGTTAAAGCAATCAGCTCATCCAAGCCATGTTCCCACTGTTGTTCTGTGTGGGTTTCCTGTAATCCCAAAGCAAATACACGTCCTGTGTTTAAGATAAGGGGACCTGTAGTTTCAAACGGCACTTTCCCTCATCACGACCTTTCTCATAATGCATACTGTTATGTCGGATGATATTATGTGGTCTTGTAGACTACATAGGACACACTGGATTTCCACAGGGGAAAAATGGCTCCAATACTCTCACAAACAAGACTCTCACACACCTTTCCCAGTGGTGGTCACCAGAGTGCTGTGACATTAGATTTAGTCATTACTGCTGATATGGGGCCTGCATCTTGTCGTCCCTAAACTACCAGTCAAGATCAACAGATTACAGGCCCACACATACTCTCCCCTAGCACTGTCACTCAGACGATCACTCTCCCCTAGCACTGTCACTCAGACGATCACGCTCCCCTAGCACTGTCACTCACATCACACACACTCCCCTAGCACTGTCACTCAGACGATCACTCTCCCCTAGCACTGTCACTCAGATGATCACTCTCCCCTAGCACTGTCACTCACATCACACACCCTCCCCTAGCACTGTCACTCAGACGATCACTCTCCCCTAGCACTGTCACTCAGATGATCACTCTCCCCTAGCACTGTCACTCACATCACATACTCTCCCCTAGCACTGTCACTCAGACGATCACTCTCCCCTAGCACTGTCACTCAGACGATCACTCTCCCCTAGCACTGTCACTCAGATGATCACTCTCCCCTAGCACTGTCACTCACATCACACACCCTCCCCTAGCACTGTCACTCAGACGATCACTCTCCCCTAGCACTGTCACTCAGATGATCACTCTCCCCTAGCACTGTCACTCACATCACACACTCTCCCCTAGCACTGTCACTGAGATTATACACTCTCCCCTAGCACTGTCACTCACATCATACATTCTCCCCCTAGCACTGTCACTCACATTATACTCTCTCCCCTAGCATTGTCACTCACATCATACACTCTCCCCTAGCACTGTCACTCACATCATACATTCTCCCTTAGCACTGTCACTGAGATTATACACTCTCCCCTAGCACTGTCACTCACATCATACATTCTCCCCTAGCACTGTCACTGAGATTATACACTCTCCCCTAGCACTGTCACTGAGATTATACACTCTCCCCTAGCACTGTCACTCACATCATACATTCTCCCCCTAGCACTGTCACTCACATTATACTCTCTCCCCTAGCATTGTCACTCACATCATACACTCTCCCCTAGCACTGTCACTCACATCATACATTCTCCCTTAGCACTGTCACTGAGATTATACACTCTCCCCTAGCACTGTCACTCACATCATACATTCTCCCCTAGCACTGTCACTGAGATTATACACTCTCCCCTAGCACTGTCACTGAGATTATACACTCTCCCCTAGCACTGTCACTCACATCATACATTCTCCCCCTAGCACTGTCACTCACATTATACTCTCTCCCCTAGCACTGTCACTCACATCATACACTCTCCCCTAGCACTGTCACTCACATCATACATTCTCCCCTAGCACTGTCACTGAGATTATACACTCTCCCCTAGCACTGTCACTGAGATTATACACTCTCCTCTAGCACTGTCACTCACATTATACACTCTCTCCTAGCACTGTCACTCACATTATACTCTCTCCCCTAGCACTGTCACTCACATCATACTCTCTCCCCTAGCACTGTCACTCACATTATACATTCTCCCCTAGCACTGTCACTCACATCATACTCTCTCCCCTTGCGCTGTCACTCACATCATACACTCTCCCCTAGCACTGTCACTCACATCATACACTCTCCCCAAGCACTGTTGCTATACACTCTCCCCTACAACTGTCAAATTCTCTCTGCTCTACTTTGATTCTGCTTCAAGGGACATGTCCAATCACAACAGAGAAATATGTGAAGTCAAAGTGCATTTGATTTCTATTGATCACATGCAACAGAGCCATTGTGTTTGTTATTGATCGTGATTGTTAGTTGCTGCTGTGTTGTGACAGTGCAACATTATAAATAATTGTGTTTCATGAACAAAACCAATTACCTTAAATGTTTAACATGTTGGAAATGTTCAATATAATATTACACACACTATATTTCCAACTATGCATTGTGCAATCTTTATCAGTTGGTTTTCTGTCGGATGTGGTTGGCATTTTGTTTTATGTCTTAAAACATCCCTTCACAGCAGGAACTGTTTCATTGGGTTTCATCAGTAGCCGATGTTAAAATATTTAGAAAAGAAGATCAAACAGACATACAGACACAGACTCACATGTCAGGACGAGGACAGGAAGCATCTTCATAGTACTGAGAAGCACCCCAAGAGCTCCATTTCAAGCCGGACTGTCCCTTGAGTGCGTCCTCCAGGCAGAGGGTGTGTGACTCAGCTTTTGTGAGGACGTCTTTTAGCAGACATTTTATCAGTCACCTCACCACACACTGAAGGACACCACTGAATACCCTCACGAGTGTCAAGAGTGGAGGAATAGGCTGCAACGGATATTTCACACACATACACGTCACACATCCAACACACACACACACAGCTGTGATGACCGGTATATATTTTATAGCTAGCAACACTAGTTTACCAAACACACTACTTAATAATCCTAGAGAGAGAGAATGGACGTTGAGGCAGAGACAATGATGACTCACCCAGCTGACAATCTCCGTCTCTGAATAGCAGCAAAATGAGTGTGAATAGGGGAGCTCTCCTGCCTCTCTGAATAGCAGCGATATGAGTGTGAATAGGGGAGCTCTCCTGCCTCTCTGAATAGCAGCGATATGAGTGTGAATAGGGGAGCTCTCCTGCCTCTCTGAATAGCCAAAGCACAGTGTTTACCTTGATGTGACACATCCATTCAAACACTATCCTCAGATTCAGAATTTTTTAATGGCTCTTTGCTTCGCCAATACAATGGCGGTTTGTGTGCCAGTCAATTCACTGAGGGGAACTGGACAATTACTGGCAGGCTTTTCTAAATGTAACCTCCAGGACCCTGTTTAACAGCTAGGGTAATGGAAGGGGGATGAGCGGAGAGGACCAACAGTACAGACAGAGCGAAACAAAAGGACAATCATACACGTTCCACGCAGAATGGATTGGAGTGAAACGCATCTGCTGCAAAACTACAGCAGCGATGGCAATTGTGAAACATCAATGTCTGTCTCACTTTAAAAGTGCAGGGAACGGAGTGGTATTTTATTCTCTCTCCATCATGGAAATGGTTTGCCCTTAACGCCATTGTCTGACTATCTAGCTGGAAGTTTACGAGTCAGTCGTATTCTTAATAGCCGTGATAGTTGTGTTGCTGAACCAAGCACACAGCTAGATGAGAAGAAACAGGCCTTTTCCTCCACGTTAAATGTTACTAGCACCAGAAAAAACACTTTCAACCTGAGCCTGACCCCACCACTCCTCTCGCTCTCCCCCTCTCTCTACCTACCCCCTACCCCCCTCTCTATCTGTCCCTCCCTCCCTCTCTCTCTCCAACCTCCAATATCAGTCTGTAGTGAAAGTCAGGTTCCTTGAAGCACCCCGAGAGACCCTGTTCCACTAGCTCGTAGCTATGGCCACCAAGCATGCCCTCTGGGAGTGTTCCTAGCTGTTTCACACTTAACCAGAACTACAGAGGAGAGGGGCCGCTGAATTCTGAGTGGAGCAGAGGACCCTGGGAATATGAGTTCAAGGAGCTCATGAATTATGTATGAGGCTAATGTATGTGTGAGTTGCAAAGGTCAGACTTGGCATGGCATTCAAACCACTATGTTCTAAACAGCAGCATTTATTCAAATGACTCAAATGAAGGAAATTATTTAAAAAATGAGGAGAGCTGTCTGACTCGTGTGACTTTGCAGCCTACATATGAACCGTACAGAGAAAACCCCCTAACGCTAAGCAGAAGAAACAGTCGATACAGTAGAAACACACAGGACACTACTTTGGGACATGATGGTGTTATCATTAGGCTGCTGCTATTATGACATGGAGTGGTGACACACTCCTGTGTACAGATGTGAACTTGACTGTCTCCAGCATATTTTGGCTCATTATTTAAAAAGAAAATGAAGAACAAGCTATAGGATTTAAATACCGGAGTTTTGGTGCAGGTACAGCCGACTAGTGTTACCTTACGCTACTACAATAAATAAATATGCCAGTCAAACATTTGGACACACTTACTCATTCCAGGGTTTTTCTTAATTTTTACTATTTTCTACAACATTGTAGAAAAATTGTGAATTGTGAAGACATCAAAACTATGAAATAACACATACGGAATTCTAATAACCAAAAAAGTGTTAAAAATTTTGAGATTCTTCAAAGTAGCCACCTTTTACCTTGATGACAGCTTTGCACATTCTTGGCATTCTCTCAATCATGAGGTAGTCACCTGGAATGCATTTCAATTAAGGTGTGCCTTGTTAAAAGTTAATTTGTGGAATTGTTTTCCTTCTTAATGCGATAGAGCTAATCAGTTGTGTTGTGACAAAGTAGGGGTAAGAAACATGAGCAATGGGCATTAGACTGGTGGAAATCTGTCCTTTGATCTGAGTCCAAATTGAGATTTTGGGTTCCAACTCTCGTGTTTTTGTAGACGCAGAGTAGGTGAACGGATTATCTCTGCATGTGTGCTTCCCGTGAAGCATGGAGGAGGTGTGATGGTGTGTCGATGCTTTGCTGGTGACACTGTCAATGATTTATTTAGAATTCAAGGCACACTTAACCAGCATGGCTACCACAGCATGCTGCAGCGATACGCCATCCCATCTGGTTTGCGCTTAGTCCCACTATCATTTATTTTTCAACAGGACAATAACCCAACACACCTCCAGGCTGTGTAAGGGCTATTTGACCAAGACGACGAGTGATGGAGTGCTGCATCAGATGACCTGGCCTCCACAATCACACGACCTGAACCCAATTGAGATGGTGTGGGATGAGTTGGACCGCATATGTACGATATCATACTATATCTTAATCGCCATCGATAAGAAACAATACTGTGAGCCGTATTCATTTACCTGGCCAAGGCTTTCGACTCTGTCAATCACCACATCCTCATCGGCAGACTCGACAGCCTTGGTTTCTCAAATGATGGCCTCGCCTGGTTCACCAGCTAATTCTCTGATAGAGTTCAGTGTGTCAAATCGGAGGGCCTGTTGTCCGGGCCTCTGGCAGTCTCTATGGGGGTGCCACAGGGTTCAATTCTTGGACCGACTCTCTTTTCTGTATACATCAATGATGTCGCTCTTGCTGCTGGTGAGTCTCTGATCCACCGCTACGCAGACGACACCATTCTGTATACTTCTGGCCCTTCTTTGGACACTGTGTTAACTAACCTCCAGACGAGCTTCAATGCCATACAACTCTCCTTCCGTGGCCTCCAATTGCTCTTAAATACAAGTAAAACTAAATGCATGCTCTTCAACCGATCGCTGCCTGCACCTGCCCGCCTGTCCAACATCACTACTCTGGACGGTTCTGACTTAGAATATGTGGACAACTACAAATACCTAGGTGTCTGGTTAAACATCTCCAATCCAAAGTTAAATCTAGAATTGGCTTCCTATTTCACAACAAAGCATCCTTGGATGCAGTCTATCACAGTGCCATCAATTTTGTCACCAAAGCCCCATACCCTACCCACCACTGTGACCTGTACGCTCTCGTTGGCTGGCCCTCGCTTCATACTCGCCGCCAAACCCACTGGCTCCAGGTCATCTACAAGACCCTGCTAGGTAAAGTCCCCCCTTATCTCAGCTCGCTGGTAACCATAGCAGCACCCACCTGTAGCACGCGCTCCAGCAGGTATATCTCTCTGGTCACCGCCAAAACCAATTCTTCCTTTGGCCGCCTCTCCTTCCAGTTCTCTGCTGCCAATGATTGGAACGACCTACAAAAATCTCTGAAACTGGAAACACTTATCTACCTCACTAGCATTAAGCACCAGCTGTCAGAGCAGCTCACAGATTACTGCACCTGTACATAGCCCATCTATAATTTAGCCCAAACAACCTCTCCCCCTACTGTATTTATTTATTTATTTATTTTGCACCCCATTATTTCTATGTTTACCTTACACATTCTTCCACTGCAAATCTACCATTTCAGTGTTTTACTTGCTATATTGTATTTAATTCGCCACCATGGCCTTTTTTTTGCCTTTATTTTGCCTTTTGACTTATTTTTCTACTGTATTATTGACTGTATGTCTGATTTACTCCATGTGTAACTCTGTGTTGTTGTATGTGTCAAACTGCTTTGCTTTATCTTAGCCAGGTCGCAATTGTAAATGAGAACTTGTTCTCAACTTCCCTACCTGGTTAAATAAAGGTGAAATAAATAAAACATAAAAAAATATGTGGGAACTCATTCAAGACTGTTGCATTCCAGGTGAAGCTGGTTGAGAGAATGGGTGGATACTTTGAAGAATCTAAAATATAAAATATATTTTCATTTGTTTAACACTTTTTTGGTTACTACATGATTCCATATGTGTTATTTCATACTTTTTAGGTCTTCACTATTGTCAAAATAAAGTAAAACCCTTGAATGAGGAGGTGTCCAAATTTGTTGACTAGTACTGTATATACATTATTTGTATACCATTTTTACAAATCAATAAAATATTGTAAAAAATAAAGTATATTATGATATGTTCCTGTGTGTGTGTGTGTGTGTGTGTGTGTGTGTTCGTGTGTGCCTATTCGCGTGTGCCTGTGTGCGTGTGCATGGTGAGCTCTATTGTGTAGATAGAGTGTAAAAAAAAAAGGAAAAACAGGCAAGCAGGTTTTACTGTGGAGCCAGCGCTCTGTCTTCGGAAAGCGCTCTGTCTTTGGAAAGTCCTCTGCTTTAGAGAGAAGCCTCCCCTCTAAAGCCAGATAAGGCCTGGAGATAAGAGGGGGAGATAAACACAAGCACGTCTCCAGCTAGGCTCACTACCAGCAGTGTTATCAGACCACACAGACCCTCTTTGTTCTGTAACCCTTTCCTCCTAGTCATTCCCTAAAACGCCTGGCCAGATCCATATCAACACATCACATAATGGGGGAAAGGGTTAGTGGGGGAGGGCTAGAGGGGCTAGAGGGCAGAGCTAAAAGGGGCTAGAGGGGCAGGGTTAGAGGGGCTAGAGGGGCAGGGCTAAAGGGGCTAGAGGGGCAAGGCTAGAGGGGCAGGGCTAGAGGGACAGAGCTAGAGGGGCAGAGCTAGAGGGGCAGAGCTAGAGGGGCAGGGCTAGAGGGGCAGGGCTAGAGGGCAGGGCTAGAGGGGCAGGGCTAGAGGGGCTAGAGGGCAGGGCTAGAGGGTCTAGAGGGGCAGGGCTAGAGGGGCAGGGATAGAGGGGCTTTAGGGGCTAAGAGGAGGCAGGCAATTCAATTCATAGTGAATAAAACAACTGTAATAGGGTAAATCTAATGGGGTGTGAGCGTTTGTACATGCATGTATAGGGGTCTTATGTCTCTAGACATTGTGGGCAGAAGCATGTTGAATGGCGGGAGCACCTTGTGTATACAGCATGGAGAATGGTACTGATAACAGAATGGGCTTAGCATGGATTGGTTGGGAGAGTGAAATGTCTATTGGACAACATTGGTCTTGACCTTGTGGAGTAGAATCCTTGAGGAAATGATGTCGTTGTGGTACCATCATGTGGAGCACAGAGCCACGTGTTTATTGAACTGGCTACAGAGCTAGAAGGGAATCTTCTTTTGTTTAATCATATACACAGTGCCTTCAGAAAGTATTTATACCCCTGGACTTATTACACATTTTGTTGTGTAACAGCCTGAATTCAAAATGGATTAAAAATATATTTCTCACCATCTACACACACTACCCCATAATGAAAAAGTGAAAACATATATATATTTTTTTTAAGTTTGCAAATGTATTGAAAATAAATTATAATAATACAACATATAAATGTAAAAATGAAATACCGAAATATCAAATTTACATAAGTATTCACACCTCTGAGTCAATACCTCGAAGAAGCACCTTTGGCAGCGATTGCAGCTTTCTGGGTTGTGCTACATCCACACATGGAATGTGCAACATTTGCCCATTATTCTTGTCAAAATTCTTCAAGCTCTGTCAAATTGGTTGTTGAACATTGCTAGACAAACATTTTCAAGTCTTGCCATAGAGTTTAAAATAGATTTAAGTCAAAACTGCAACTTGGCCCCTCAGGAACATTCACTGTCTTCTTGGTAAGCAACTCCAGAGTAGATTCGGCCTTGTGTTTTAGGCTATTGTCCTGCTGAAAGGTGAATTCATCTCCAAAGTGTCTGGATGAAAGCAGACTGAACCAGGTTTTCCTCTAGAATGTTGCCTCTAGGCCAGCAGCATCCCACACTGCACCCCACTGATGGATTACTTCGGAAGCTAAGCAGGGTTGGTCCTGGTCAGGAGACCAGATGGTGTTGGAGGGCCAGTAGGAGGCACCCTTTCCACTAGTCTAAAAAAATATCCCAATGCCCTGTGTAGAGCGTGGTCTTTGGGATGGGATGTTAAACGGGTGTCCTGACTCTTTGTTCTCACTAAAAGATCCCATGGCACGTATCATAAGAGTAGGGGTGTTAACCCCTGTGTCCTGGCTAAATTCCCAATCTGGCTCTCATACTGTTGTAGTCACCTAATCATCCCCAGCTTACAATTGGCTCATTCATCTCCCCTGTAACTGTTCCCCAGGTTGTTGCTGTAAATGAGCATGTGTCCTCAGTCACCTTACCTGGTAAAGTAAGGGTTAAATACATGAAAAAAAGCTCTATTGTGTTTATTTTTATACTGAAAAACTCTCCATTCCTTAATTAATGATTACAAGCATACCCATAACATGATGCAGAAACCATTATGCTTGAAAATATGTAGAGTGGTGTACTGTATTGGATTTGCCCCTGACATAATAACTTTTTTGTCCTGAATACAAGGTACTTGCTTAGCCACATTATTTGCAGTATTACTTTGGTGCATTGTTGCAAACAGGATGCATGTTCTAGAATATTTGTATTCTGTAGATGCTTCCTTCTTTTCCCTCTGTCAATTAAGTTAGTATTGTGGAGTAACTACAATGTTGTTGATCCATCCTCTGTTTTCTCCTATTACAGCCATTCAACTCTGTAATTGTTTTAAAGTCACCATTGGCCTCATGGTGAAATCTCTTGAGAGGTTTCCTTCCTCTCCAGCAACTGAGTTAGGAAGGATGTCTGTATCTTTCTAGTGACTGGGTGTATTGATACCCTATTCAAAGTGTAATTATTAACTTCACCATGCTCAAAGGGATATTCCATTTTTTGCCATCTACCAATGCGAGGCATTGGAAAACCTCCCTGGTTCTTGTGGTTGAATCTGTTTTTGAAATTCACTGCTCAACTGAGGGACCTTTCAGATAATTGTATGTGTGGGGTACAGCGATGTGGTAGTCATTAAAAAATCCATCATGTTACACACTATTATGACACACAGAGTGAGTCCATGTAACTTATTATGTGACTTGTTAAGTAAATGCTGACTCATGAACTTATTTAGGCTTGCCATAACAAAGGGGTTGAATACTTATTGACTCAAGACATTTCAGCTTTTCATTGATTATTAATTTGTACAAATGTCAAAAAACATAATTCCACTCATCATGGTGTATTGTGTGTAGGCCAGTGACCAAAAAATTAAAATGTTTTAAATTCAGGCTGTAACACAATAAAATGTGGGACGTCCCACCTGCCCATAAGAAGTTAAGCATGGTGACGAGCTTGGAGGGGACAATGAAGTTGACCTCTTATCTAGGTGGGTGAGGGCCGTGTGAAGTGCAATTGAGATTACGTCGTCTATGGATCTGTTGGGGCCGTATGCAAATTGGAGTGGGTCTAGGGTGCCTGGGATGATGGAGTTGATGTGTGCCATAACCAGCCTCTCAAAGCTCTTCATGATTACAGATGAGTGCCATAGGGCGGTAGTCATTGTGGCATGAGATCGTGGTCATCTTAAAACATGTGGGGATTACAGACTGAGACAAGGAGAGGTTGAAAATTACAGTGAATATGCCTGCCAGCTGTTCTGTTCTAGGTTAAGATCTGGTGTCAGACACACACACTTTTTCAAAGTCACTGAGATCTCTTCTTCTAGCCATGGTAGCCAAAATAATGGGGAACTGGGCATTATTATACATGGGATGTTAATTGCACCAGCTTTCAATATACTTTGTATCCCTCATTTACTCAAGTGACTCCTTTATTTTGAGAGTTACCTGTGTGTGTGTGTGTGTGTGTGTGTTTTAGAGGTCGACCGATTATGATTTTCAAAGTAGAGAGGTCGACCGATTATGATACCGATTATTGGAGGACCAAAAAAAGCCGATACAGATTAAATCGGCCAATTTGTATTTATTTATTTATTTGTAATAATGACAATTACAACAATACTGAATGAACACTTATTTTAACTTAATATAATACATCAATACAAATCCACCTAGCCTCAAATAAATAATGAAACATGTTCAATTTGGTTTAAATAATGCAAAAACAAAGTGTTGGAGAAGTAAAAATGCAATATGTGCCATGTAAAAAAGCTAACGTTTGAGTTCCTTGCTCAGAACATGAGAACAAATGAAAGTTTGTGGTTCCTTTTAACATGAGTCTTCAATATTCCCAGGTAAGAAGTTTTAGGTTGAGATTATTATAGGAATTATAGAACTATTTCTCTCTATACCATTTGTATTTCATATACCTTTGACTATTGGATGTTCTTATAGGCACTTTAGTATTGCCAGTGTAACAGTATTGCTTCCGTCCCCCTCCTCACCCCTACCTGGGCTCGAACCAGGAACACATCGACTACAGCCACACTCGAAGCAGCGTTACCCATTGCTCCACAAAAGCCGCGGCCCTTGCCGAGCAAGGGGAATAACTACAAGTCTCAGAGCGAGTGACATTTGAAATGCTATTAGCGCGCACCACGCTAACTAGCTAGCCATTTCACATCGGTTACACCAGCCATTAGGCTGATAGGCTTGAAGTCATAAACAGCGCTGTGCTTGCGAAGAGCTGCTGGCAAAACGCCCGGAAGTGCTGTTTGAATGAATGCTTACGAGCCTGCTGCTGCCTACCATCGCTCTGTCAGACTGCTCTATCAAATCATAGACTTAATTATAACATAATAACACACAGAAATACGAGCCTTTGGTCATTAATATATGGTCGAATCCGGAAACTATCATTTCGAAAACAAAACGTTTATTATTTCAGTGAAATATGGAACCGTTCGGTATTTTATCTAACGGGTGGCATCCCTAAGTCTAAATATTCTTGTTACATTGCACAACCTTCAATGTTATGTCATAATTACATAAAATTCTGGCAAATTAGTTCGCAATGAGCCAGGCGGCCCAAACTGTTGCATATACCCTGACTCTGCGTGCAATGAACGCAAGAGAAGGGACGCAATTTCACCTGGTTAATATTGCCTGCTAACCTGGATTTCTTTTAGCTAAATATGCAGGTTTAAAAATATATACTTCTGTGTATTGATTTTAAGAAAGGCATTTGTGTTTATGGTTAGGTACAGTCGTCCAACGATTGTGCTTTTTTCGCAAATGCTCTTTTGTTATATACAATGCAGGACACGCTAGATAAACTAGTAATATCATCAACCATGTGTTGTTATAACTAGTGCTTATGATTGATTGATTGTTTTTCATAAGATAAGTTTAATGCTAGCTAGCAACTTACCTTGGCTTACTGCATTCACGTAACAGGCAGTCTCCTCGTGGAGTGCAATGAGAGGCAGGTGGTTAGAGCGTTGGACTAGTTAACTGTAAGGTTGCAAGATTGGAACCCCGAGCTGACAAGTTGAAAATCTGTCGTTCTGCCCCTGAATAAGGCAGTTGACCCACTGTTCCCAGGCCGTCATTTAAAATAAGAATGTGTTCTTAACTGACTTGCCTAGTTAAATAAAGGTATAAAAAAATAGGCAAAATCGGCGCCCAAAAATACCGATTTCCGATTGTTATGAAATCGGCCCTAATTAATCGGCCATTCTGATTAATCGGTAGACCTCTAGTGTGTGTGTCTCCCTCACTTGGAATGTATTTCAATTAACAGGTGTTTTTTGTTAAAAGTTCATTTGTGGAATAGATTTTCTTCTAAATGCATTTGAGCCAATCAGTTGTGTTGCGACAAGGTAGGGGGTATACAGAAGAAGCCCTATTTGGTAAAATACCAAGTCCATATTATGGCAAGAACAGCTCAAACGACAGTCCTTCACTAAGTTAAGACATGAAGGTCAGTCAATAGTTTCTTCAAGTGCAGTCGCAAAAACCACAAGCGCAATGATAAAACTGGTTCTCATGAGGACCCCCAAAGGAAAGGAAGACCCAGAGTTGCCTCTGCTGCAGAGGATAAATTCATTAGTGTTACCAGCCTCTGATATTGCAGCCCAAATGAATGCTTCACAGAGTAACAGACACACCTCAACATCAACTGTTCAAAGGAGACTGCGTTAAGCAGGCCTTCATGGTTGAGTTGCTGCAAAGAAACCACTACTAAAGGACACCAGCAAGAAGAAGAGACTCGCTTGGGCCAAGAAACACGAGCAATGGACATTAGACCTGTGGAAATCTGTCCTCGTGTCTGATGAGTCCAAACTTGACATTTTTGGTTCCAACTGCCGTTTCTTTGTTAGACGCAGAGCAGGTGAACGGATGATCTCTGCATGTGTGGTTCCCACCATGAAGCATGGAAGAGGAGGTGTGATG
>NC_143045.1:25855000-25877500 GCF_057628025.1 Oncorhynchus mykiss | reverse complement strand
ACCTTTATCATGGCAATAAAACCAGAGCTGAACCCAAACGCCTCAAACGTGTGCCATAAATATTGATGTTCAACTCGGTCAAATGCCTTTTCCTGATCAATTGAAATTAGACCAGCATCCAACCCAATAGCCTTAGAGACGTCCAAAAAATCACGAATCAGAGAAATGTTATCCCCTATCTGCCTGCCAGGAACACAGTAGGACTGATCCGTATGTATGATTTGCCCCATCACCTCCTTCAGCCTGTTGGACAAAGCCTTTGACAATATTTTATAATCAGTACACAATAAAGCCACCGGCCTCCAGTTCTTCACCTCCCTCAGGTCACCCTTTTTAGGCAGTAGGGTGAGGACAGCCCTTCTGCAGCTTATTGGTAGTAACCCTCCGGTTAAACTATCATTAGCTACTTCTAACCAATCCTCTCCCAACATAGCCCAAAAAGACTTAAAAAAGTCAACGGGAAGCCCATCAATGCCTGGTGCCCTTCCATTTTCCATGCCATTTAATGCAGTGTATAAATCCTGCAAAGACAATGGTTGCTCAAGCTCAACCTGAGCTTCTGCAGGCACCTTTGGGAGCCCATCAAAGAACTGCTGTGTCACTGTTTTGTCCTCTTTGTACTCACACTTGTAGAGCTCAGCATAGAACTCTACTGCCCTCTTTCTAATTTCACTAGGGCTAGTGAGCTCTTGTCCAACAGCTGATTTGAGACAATGAATAATTTTTCTTTGTCCATTCTTTTTCTCTAAACCAAAGAAAAATTTGGATGAGGCATCCATTTCAGATATGCCCTGAAATTTACTTCTCACCAATGCCCCCTGTGCTCTGATACCCAGCAGATCTGCCAATGCAGCTTTTCTCCTCTTGAGGGCCTGAGTATGGCCTCGATCTCCTGTGGTCTCAACCAACGTCATGAGTTCCACTATTTCAATCTCTAGGGCTTTCATTGATCTGGTGATATCCTTGGTGACATTCTCCGTGTATTGATTACAAAATTGTTGAATCTGGATTTTCCCTATATCCCACCATTGTTGAAGGGATACAAAACTGGCCTTTTGAGACCTCCACCTCTCCCAAAAAAAACTGAAACAATTCCTGAAGTGAGCATCACTCAATAAAGTTATATTAAAATGCCAGTATGCGCTTTTAGGTTTTACATCGTTAATGAACACCACCTCTGTTATTAAACAATGATCAGAAAATCCCACTGGAGTTATCACACTTGATTTACAGACCTGAGATTGATGCTCAAAAACATAAAACCTATCTAACCTGGCCATAGAGATGATGTTCTCTCTCACATGCGCCCAGGTGTACTGCCTTGTTCTTCCATGTTGACTCCGCCAAATATCACACAGTTCATTTGTTACAATAAGGCGTTTTAAAAACGTCCTTGAGGCTATATGAGGTTCTTGGTGATTTCTATCTAAATCACTAACTGTGCAGTTAAAATCCCCAGCAATAAACAAATAATCTTCTTTGTTACATTTCTCAATGGTATTTGATAATGTCTCTAAAAAACATACCCTCTCAACTGTCACCACTGGGGCATATACATTTATCAGACACATATTGATGTTTTCATACCTTGCTCTAACTTTTAATAACCTCCCCTCAACTACCTCTTCAACCTCATATGACAAAGGCAAAAACCCTTTTGAGAACAAGATAACCACACCCCCACTTTTTGAGTTTTTATGACTACACACCACTGTCCCCCCCCACTCCTGTTGCCACATAACTTCATTTTCCAAATTACTATGCGTTTCTTGTAGAAAAATTATGTCACTTCCCTTTCCCCTCATTAACTCATACACCATGGCTCTTTTTTTAACATCTCTTGCCCCATTTACGTTTAAAGAAGAGATCTTAAAACTGCTCATGGATAAGAAAAAAATACAGAGGAAGATACAGCCACCACATCTCTTTACAGAGTTAAAACTGCAACTGAACTCTTTCATTTTCTTTAGAATTTGCATCACTTATTACTCTCGTGACCACTTTCTTGAGTCTAGCAATTTCAGGGCTTTTCAAACCTCCCCCTGTAATTTTTGACATCAGAAACTTTGCTGATTTAATAAACAATTCACGTTCAGGGAAAAAATCAGTTACATTGTAATCCTGCATATATTTCTTCCCTTTTGTCAACTTCAGAAATTGACGTATCTTCTCGATCCCATTACCTCCCTTCCACCCCATCTATCTCACTATATTGTTGTGACGCGTCAGATGACTCACTCTCGCTATCCTCCCCAGAAGAAAACCCCATCTCTACAACCTGTTCATCTTCACCTGATTTATCCATCTCTACCTTTCTCTTAGAATTAGACCCTTCACCACCCCTTAAATTCTTCCTTTTACTCCTCGGTATTTTGAAAACATCCGCTTCCTTTTCCGTTATTTCAATCTCCTCTTGACCTCCAATTTCATTTTCCAGCACCACCTCAGCGACGGCAGTCGCAATCTCACCTACTGTTTCCCCTCCCTCTTTGTTCTGATCTACCACAATTGCCCCCGTATCCACAATGCCTTCCTCTCCTACTTTTCCAACCACATCTGCCCACCTTCTCTCTTCCCCTACACCTGTAGTATTTTCATCCCTTCGCTGTGGTACGTTAGTTGCACCCGCACAAAAGCTACTACCAGGCTCAGCGCGTTCATTCTCGGGACAATTACGCACCAAATGCCCCTCTCTTCCACATCCAAAACATTTCATTGATTCAGTAGATGCATAGAAGACATAATCAAATCCATCAATCTTAAAACTAAACGCTAAATTCAGTTCATCTCCTTCCTTCTTTAAAATCATATGCACTTGTCTCCTATGAGACACGACATGTTTCAACAACGGAGATTTGCATCCAAAAAGAACCTTCTTTATTGTAGATACGATTTGACCATGGCGAGATAACTCTCGCTCTAACACTTCATCTCTAACAAATGGTGGCACGTTAGAAAGCATAACTTTCTTCGCAGGATTCATAAGCGGAAATACCGGCGTCTGTGTCTCCCGCAACACAACACCCCTCTCAACTATCTTATTCACCTTTTCAATTGAATCTAAGAATATCACTACAGCGCTATTCATCCTTGAGGCTGATTTGATGCTATCATACCCAATGATAGCACCCACAGCCAAGCTACATTCTTCCACTGAACACCCAGCCGCAGCAGGAATTTTTACTCCATGCCTCCGACTAAGTTTTTCAAACTCTACATTTCCGCGAGTGGCCATTGCAACCAGCCCCACCCGCTGGTTGTGCCCTCGCGAAAAAACAACCTCAAAGATCCCACCACCCCTATACGTGCTCAAAGATCCCACCACCCCTATACGTGCTTAGTGATAGTTAAACAATATATCCGTAAAACAACTAAACTAATCAATATATATATATATATATATATATATGTACATACCAAAACCCAATAGAGTGAAAAGAAATTCCATTCGCTCTCACAAACACTCTGCTTGACGACTCACTCCCAGCATGCACTCCGACGAGAGAGAGAGAGAGAGACAGAGAGAGAGAGAGAGAGAAAGAGAGAGAGAGAGAGAGAGAGAGAGAGAGAGAGAGAGAGAGAGAGAGAGAGAGAGAGAGAGAGAGAGAGAGAGAGAGAAAGAAAGAAAGAAAGAAAGAGAGAAAGAGAGAGAGAGAGAGAAAGAAAGAGAGAGAGAGAGAAAGAAAGAGAGAGAGAGAGAAAGAGAGAGAGAGAGAGAGAAAGAGAGAGAAAGAGAGAGAGAGAGAGAAAGAGAGACAGAGAAGAGAGAGAAAGAGAGACAGAGAAGAGAGAGAAAGAAAGAAAGAGAAAGAGAGAGAAAGAGAGAGAGAGAGAGAGAGAAAGAGAGCGAGAGAGAGAGAGAGAGAAAGAAAGAGAGAGAGAGAGAGAGAGAGAGAGAGAGAGAGAGAGAGAGAGAGAGAGAGAGAGAGAGAGAGAGAGAGAGAGGAAAAAGTAATGGAGGGAGAAAGGTATCATTGGCAAAGTTAAACTGCTAAAGAAGAAAACACAACATAACAGTCAGGGGAAAGGGCAAGAGAGGAAGAGGGGGCAGAGAAAGGTGAAGGATGTGAGATGAGATGTAGAGGAGGAGATGGGGACTGAGACAGAGAGAGAGAAATGAAGGATGAGAAAAGTAGAGGAGGAGATAGGAACAGAGAGCGAGACAGAGAGACAGATGAATGATGAGAAAAGTAGAAGAGGAGATAGGGGCAGAGAGACAGACAGCGATCGACAGGAGAGAGAGACAGAAAGGGAGGGGTCAGAAGAGATGAATGATGCGAAATGAGGTAGATGAGGAACAGAGGAGAGAGATGGGAAGAGCAGGTCTGTAGATGAATGTACATACTCTGTAGATAGGAGGGTTGGTATTGTGGAGGAGACTCTTCATGGTAGATCACACTCTGAACGATGCCATGCACTGGGTTCAGCAGGTTGGTATCCTGGCACATAGACAGCAGCGTGTTGATCTTGGAGTCCAGCAGGTTGTGGCTGAGAAGAGGAGGAAACAAAGATAAACATCAGCTATGTAGGCCCCATAATCATTACAGACACACCTCACTCTGCATGGCAACACCCTTTCCCAGTAACCCTGTCAACACATATCATGACAGGACTCAAACACACTGGTGAATAACTAGGCCTCATATGAGACATTTCTCAAGTTAACCTGTACATAGCTCATCTGTAAATAGCCCATCCAACCTACCTCAACCCCATACTGTATTTTTGTATTTATCTTGATCCTTTGCATCCCAGTATCTCTACTTGCACATTCATCTTCTGCACATCTACCATTCCAGTGTTTAATTGCTATGTTGTAATTACTTTGCCACCATGGCCTATTTATTGCCTTACCTCTTATCCTACCTCATTTGCACATGCTAAATATAGATTTTCCTACTGTATTATTGATTGTATGTTTGTTTATTCCATGTGTAACTCTGTGTTGTTGTATGTGTCGAACTGCTTTGCTTTATCTTGACCAGGTCGCAATTGTAAATGAAAACTTGTTCTCAACTAGCCCACCTGGTTAAATAAAGGTGAAATAAAAATAAATGTAAAAAAATCTATATTTTCAACCTGTGACATTTTTACTTGTATACAGCCGCCCACTAATAATCTCTATAGCTAGATAAACCACACTACAACTCCCATGATGCATTTGGAGCAGGACAGGCCTCTGCCCCTAGAGGCTCTAGATTTGCTTAGGGAAAAGTAGGCTCTTAGGCTATGTATTTGGTTTTGCCTGCCGATTTTCGGGCATGTTTACTTACACGACGGGAAAGACTTTTGGGAAGACGACGCTAGCTTCAGCTAGATACTCGTACAGGATCCTCTGGTTAAAATCATCTGTGGTGTACTTGACCTGGGTGGCCTTGGACAGAGAAACATACAGCATACGTTTACAGACTAAACCAGTTATATACAGTAGAAAGCTGTATGCTACAGTGCATTCGGAAAGTATTGACTTTTTCCACATTTTGTTGATTGATGAGGGGAACAAACAATGTAATCCATTTTAGAATAAGGCTGTAATATAACAAAATGTGGAAAAAGTCAAGGGGTCTGAA
The DNA here is from genome assembly GCF_057628025.1 of Oncorhynchus mykiss. Lineage (NCBI taxonomy): Eukaryota > Metazoa > Chordata > Actinopteri > Salmoniformes > Salmonidae > Oncorhynchus > Oncorhynchus mykiss. Next base: position 25,871,930 of record NC_143045.1, on the reverse strand, counting down.
TACTTACCAAATGCACTGCATGTTGCTGCCTCCCGATGTGCAATCCATTCATGATAACTACTTGGACCCGAGCAGTAACTAGTGGTCCACTGACTATGTGCAACATGTACTGTATGTCCAGTGAGTGTGTTACATATTATATTATTATTATTATATTATTACCCGCTTTATACGTATTTCTTATTTTGCCAGGTGTGAGTTTGTGTGATAATCCTCTCACCAGCACAGTGAGCAGCAGGGCCTGGACTTTGGGGTCAGTCAGCACCTCCTCGTCCAAAAGGACATTGGACTCGGTCACAGACATCTTGCGGAGGTGGGAGTGGCCCATTCTTTGGTTGTCTATCTCATTGTCGTTCTCGGCCACGCACCTAACCTTAGGCGGGGTGGTGACGCCAGACTCGGTCTCTGGTCTCTTTGGTGCTTTGGAGTCAGATATCAGGTGATCAAAACTCTTCCTGGTTCCTGAAGAAATATACCACAGACAGAGAGTGTAGAGCTAATAATTGAAGAGGGTGAGGAGAGGGTCTAGGCAGATAAGGTGGTGAGTGGTGACATGGGATGTCCATCTGACAGCACTCTTAGATCAGGAGTGTATTTCTTGCCGGACATGAGACACAACTAACGCTGTAGTCAATACTGCCTGGTCATAGTCAGCATTAGCATGGCTTCAAAGCATAGACAGAGTATACACCCAAAAAACTGCTTGCATGATACACTTCTGGCGCAGCAGTATAAAATGCTTCTCCAATGCTAAGGGGAACACCTAGACAACATTACCAGTGTAGTTTAGCAGCAATGTTATAGTTACCCAGCAGCTTCTTGGTGTTGGCATGGGAGGCCTGGCCCATGTCCAGGCTCATGGACTTGCGTGTACGGGGGCTGATCTGCCCCACCGTAGGGTAGTAGGCATTCAGATAGCGCTCTGACACCTTGGGAGATGCCCACAGCTGGCACTCTCTCAGTGTCCTGAGGGGAGGAGATGGGGGCCACAGGTACGGAAATAACACTTCAAGCTTGATGGTAAAGATATTTACCAAGAACATACAGTGCCTTGCGAAAGTATTCGGCCCCCTTGAACTTTGCGACCTTTTGCCACATTTCAAGCTTCAAACATAAAGATATAAAACTGTATTTTTTTGTGAAGAATCAACAACAAGTGGGACACAATCATGAAGTGGAACGACATTTATTGATTTTAACAAATCAAAAACTGAAAAATTGGGCGTGCAAAATTATTCAGCCCCTTTACTTTCAGTGCAGCAAACTCTCTCCAGAAGTTCAGTGAGGATCTCTGAATGATCCAATGTTGACCTAAATGACTAATGATGATAAATACAATCCACCTGTGTGTAATCAAGTCTCCGTATAAATGCACCTGCACTGTGATAGTCTCAGAGGTCCGTTAAAAGCGCAGAGAGCATCATGAAGAACAAGGAACACACCAGGCAGGTCCGAGATACTGTTGTGAAGAAGTTTAAAGCCGGATTTGGATACAAAAAGATTTCCCAAGCTTTAAACATCCCAAGGAGCACTGTGCAAGCGATAATATTGAAATGGAAGGAGTATCAGACCACTGCAAATCTACCAAGACCTGGCCGTCCCTCTAAACTTTCAGCTCATACAAGGTGAAGACTGATCAGAGATGCAGCCAATAGGCCCATGATCACTCTGGATGAACTGCAGAGATCTACAGCTGAGGTGGGAGAATCTGTCCATAGGACAACAATCAGTCGTATATTGCACAAATCTGGCCTTTATGGAAGAGTGGCAAGAAGAAAGCCATTTCTTAAAGATATCCATAAAAAGTGTCGTTTAAAGTTTGCCACAAGCCACCTGGGAGACACACCAAACATGTGGAAGAAGGTGCTCTGGTCAGATGAAACCAAAATTGAACTTCTTGGCAACAATGCAAAACGTTATGTTTGGCGTAAAAGCAACACAGCTAAACACACCATCCCCACTGTCAAACATGGTGGTGGCAGCATCATGGTTTGGGCCTGCTTTTCTTCAGCAGGGACAGGGAAGATGGTTAAAATTGATGGGAAGATGGATGGAGCCAAATACAGGACCATTCTGGAAGAAAACCTGATGGAGTCTGCAAAAGACCTGAGACTGGGACGGAGATTTGTCTTCCAACAAGACAATGATCCAAAACATAAAGCAAAATCTACAATGGAATGCTTCAAAAATAAACATATCCAGGTGATAGAATGGCCAAGTCAAAGTCCAGACCTGAATCCAATCGAGAATCTGTGGAAAGAACTGAAAACTGCTGTTCACAAATGCTCTCCATCCAACCTCACTGAGCTCGGGCTGTTTTGCAAGGAGGAATGGGAAAAAATGTCAGTCTCTCGATGTGCAAAACTGATAGAGACATACCCCAAGCGACTTACAGCTGTAATCGCAGCAAAAGGTGGCGTTACAAAGTATTAACTTAAGGGGGCTGAATAACTTTGCACGCCCAATTTTTCAGTTTTTGTTTTGTTAAAAAAGTTTGAAATATCCAATAAATGTCGTTCCACTTCATGATTGTGTCCCACTTGTTGTTGATTCTTCACAAAAAAATACAGTTTTATATCTTTATGTTTGAAGCCTGAAATGTGGCAAAAGGTCGCAAAGTTCAAGGGGGCCGAATACTTTCGCAAGGCACTGTAAGTTTCATCTTGGTAAAGATACTTACCAAGATACAACTATGGATAAAGGAAAATGGGCTTTGTCTTCAGCTAAGTTAAAACCTATTCAGGATCAAAGTGTCTTGAGCGCCTCACCTGCAGCTGGGGTCAGTGTGGTGCAGAGAGTAGGTATCCATGGGAATGTTCTCCATGGCCATCTCAGACAGCAGCAGAGACTTCCTGTGTTTTAGACTGCAGCGACTACGCACCTCCTCTGACACGGTGAGCAAGGCTGTAAACAGTCACACACACACACACACACACACACACGCACACGCACACGAACGCACGCACATACACACGCACGCATGCACACACGCACCAGATCAGGGTGAAAACCAGTAATGGGACACTTTTCCATCTTTGCATAAACATTCATGAATATACATAATGGTGCCGGAGGAGATGGCTGCCGTTTTACGGGCTCCTAACCAATTGTGCTATTGTGTTCGTTTTTTGCGTTAATTGTAACATATTTTGTACATGTTTCTGCCACCATCTCATAACCGAAAAGAGCTTCTGGATAACAGAACAGCGATTACCCACCTCATACTGGACAAAGATTTATTCTTTAATGAGTCGGACACAAAATACTTACTTCAGAAACTGGACAAGGCCCAAATCCCAGTCATTCGCATGAAGAAGAGACAGAGATATATGGGTCGTAGGTCGGTGTGCCTTGTAAGAATCCGACAGCAAGTGGGTAACCCGCCTCTACCATCAGTCCTATCAGCCAACGTGCAGTCATTGGATAATAGTCTTGATAGGAGCTCATCCAGTTTATCAGTCACTGGCTTCATCAATAAGTGCATCGATGACGTCATCCCCATTTTGACCGTACATACATATTCTAACCAGAAGCCATGGATTACAGGCAACATCCTCACTGAGCTAAAGGGTATATCTGCCACTTTCAAGGAGTAGGACTCTAACCAGGAAGCTTACTAGAAATCCTGCTATGCCCTTCGATGAATCAAACAGGTAAAGCGTCAATACAGGACTAAGATTGAATCCCATTTCACTGGCTCCGACGGTCATTGGATGTGGCAGGACTTGCAAACTATTACGGAATACAAAGGGAAGCACAGCCGCGAGCTGCCCAGTGACACGAGCATACTAGACGAGCTAAATTTCTTCAATTCGCTCTTCGAGGCAAGCAGCACTGAAGCATACATGAGAGCACCAGCTGCTCCGGATGAATGTGTGATCACGCTCTCAGTAGCAGATGTGAATAACACCTTTAAACAGATCAACATTCACAAGGCCGCAGGGACAGACGGATTACTAGGACGTGTACTCCAAGCATGGGTTGACCAACTGGCAAGTGTCTTCTGACATTTTCAACCTGTCCCCGACCGAGTCTAATACCAACATGTTTCAAAGCAGACCACCATAGTCCCTGTGCCCAAGAACACCACGGAAACCTGACTAAATGACTACCTGTAGCACTCACGTCGGTAGCCATTTAGTGCTTTGAAAGGCTGGTCATGGCTCACAACACAATTATCACAGAAACCCTAGATCCACTCCAAATTGCATACCATCCCAACATATCCACAGATGCTCTCTCTATTGCACTCCACACTGCCCTTTCCCACCTGAACAAAAGGAAGACCTATGTGAGAATGCTATTCACTGACGACAGCTTAGCGTTCAACACCATAGTGACATCAAAGCTCATCACCAAGCTAAAGACCCTGGGACTAAACACCTCCCTCAGCAACTGGATCCCAGACTTCCTAATGGGCTGCCCCCAGGTGGTAAGGGTAGGTAACAACACATCTGCCATTCTGATCCTCAACACTGGGGCCCCTCAGGGGTGCGTGCTCAGTCCCCTCCTGTACTCCCTGTACACCCATGACTGCATAGCCAAGCATGACTCCAACGCCATCATTACGTTTCCTGATGACACAACAGTGGTAGGACTGATCACCGACAACTATGAGACAGGAGGAGGTCAGAGACCAGGCAGTGTGGTGCAAGGATAACAACCTCTCCCTCAATGTGATTAAGACAAAGGAGATTTTCGACTACAGGAAAAGTAGGGCAGAAGACATTCTCATCAACGGGGCTGTAGTGGATCATGTTGAGAGCTTTACCAATGACCGACCTGTCAAGGTCCAAGCACACCAAGACAGTCGTGAAGAGGGCACGACAAAGCCTATTCCCCCTCAGGAGACTGAAAAGATTTGGCATGGATCCTAAGATGCTCAAAAAGTTATACAGCTGCACCATAGAGAGCATAGAGAGCAGGTGTGGGTTGCATCCCCAACCTGGTATGGAAACTGCTCAGCCTCGGAACACAAGGCACTACAGAGGGTAGTGTGTACGGCCCAGTACATCACTGGGGTCAAGCTTCCTGCCATCCAGGACCTCAACCAGGCGTGTCAGAGGAAGGCTCTAAAAATGTCTAATGACTCCAGCCACCCTAGGCATAGACCGTTCTCTCTGCTACCGCAAGGCAAGCGGTACCAGAGCTTCATGTCTAGGTCCAAAAGGAGCAGCTAATCAAATGGCTACCCGGAATATTTGCATTGATTCCCCCCCATGGCGCCGATAGATAGGGCAGCTGTGCTTATAGCCCCTAGGCAACTTTGCAGTATTATTATTATTATATATATTTTTAAATGTTATGTTATTTCTTACATTATTAGCGCAAACATTTTTTTTGTGTTATTACATACAGCCGGGAAGAACGTGTGGATATCAGAGCAGCTGTAACTCACCAGCATTACGACTAGGAATACAACTTTTTATAATCAGATCCTTTGTTCGTAACCCCCAGGGCAATTGAACTGATTCGAGGCTGATCCAAAACATCACAGGCGGAGAAGAGGTACTTGGAGTGGACTTCTAGTCCAAATCAGGAGGTGCATACAACACCCACCGCTTCCGAGTATATTACTCGCTAATGTTCAATATCTTGATAATAAAGTCAACGAGCTCAGGGCGAGGATTTCCTTCCAGAGAGACATCAGGGATTGTAACACACTGTTTCACGGAAACATGGCTCTCTCGGGATATACTGTCTTGAGTCCGTATAGCCAGTTGGGTTCTAAGTTCATTGCGCAGACAGGAATAAATATCTCTCCGGGAAGAAGGGCGGGGGTTTATGTTTCATGATTAACTACTCATGGTGTGATTGTGATAACACCCAGGACCTCAAGTGCTTTTGTTCACATGACCTAGAATACTTCACAATCAAATGCAGACCGTATTACCTCCCAAGATAATTTTCTTTGGTTATAGTCACAGCCCTGTTTTTTCCCCCCCATCAAGCCAATACCATGACGGCCCTCAAAGAACTTCACTGTACTTCCTGCAAACTGGAAACCACATTTCCTGAGGCTGCCTTTATTGTAGCTGGGTTTTTTAACAAAGCAAATTGGAGGAAAACGCTACCAAAGTTCTATTAAAACACTGACTGTAGTACCCGCGCTGCTAAAACACTCGACCACTGCTACTCCAACTTCCGAGATGCCGACAAGGCCGTCCCTCGCCCTCCCTTCGGGCAAATCTGATCACGACTCCATTTTGCTGATCCCTTCCTATATGCAGAAATTCAAAACAGGGAGAACCCGTGCTAAGGACTATTCAACGCTGGTCTGACCAATCGGAATCTACACTTCAAGATCGGTTTGACGACGCGGACTGGGATATGTTCCGGGTAGCCTCTGAGAAGAACATCAACGAATACACAGATGGTGTGAAAGCGTATAGGAGATGTTGTACCCACTGTGACTATTAAAACCTACCCTAACTAGAAACCGTGGATAGATGGCAGCATTCACACAAAACTGAAAGCGCAAACCACCGCATTTAACCATAGCAAGGTGACTGGGAATATGGCCGAATACAAACAGCGTAGTTATTCCCTCCGTAAGGCAATCAAACAGGAAAAAAGTCGGTATAGAGACAAAGTGGAGTCGCAATTCAACGGCTCAGACACGAGAGGTATGTCGCAGGTTCTATAGACAATCACGGACTACAAAAAGAAAAGCAGCCACTTCGCGGACACAGACGTCTTGCTTCCGAACAAGCTAAATACCTTCTTCGCCTGCTTTGAGGATAACGTAGTGCCACCGACACAGCCCGCTACTCTCCTTCTCCGTGGCAGACGTCAGTAAGACATTTAAGCGTGTTAACCCCCGCAAGGGTGCTGGCTCAGACATCATTCCGAGACCTGTCCTCAGAGCATGCACAGCAGGAGTGTATAAGTACATATTCAATCCCAGTCTGCTGTCCACACATGCTTCAAGATGGCCACCATTGTTCCTGTACCCAAGAAAGCTAATGTAACTGAACTAAATTTATATTGTGCAGTAGCACTCACTTCTGTCATTATGTAGTGCTTTGAGAGACTAGTCAAGGATCATATCACCTCCACCCTACCTGACACCCTAGACCCACTTCAAAAGCTCCACAGACCATGCAATTGGTATCGCACTGCCCTATCCCATCTGGACAAGAGGAATACCTATGTAAGAATGCTGTTCATTGACTATAGCTCAGCATTCAACACCACAGCACCCTCCAAGTTCATCATTAAGCTTGACCCTGTGCAACTGGGTTCTGGACTTCCTGACAGGTGGTGAAGGTAGGAAACAATACCTCCACTTTGCTTTTTCTAAACACGGTGCCCTCACAAGGGTGCGTGCTCAGCCCCCTCCTGTAACCCTGTTCACCCATGACCGCGTGGCCAAGCACGCCTCCAACTCAATCATCAAGTTTGCAGATGACACAACAGTAGTAGGCCTGATTACCAACAATGACGAGACAGTCTACAGGGAAGAGGTGAGGGCCCTGGGAGTGTGGTGCCAGGAAAATAACCTCTCACTCAAAGTCAACAAAACAAAATAGATGATCGTGGACTTCAGGAAACAGCACCCCCATATCCACATCAACAGGACAGCAGTGGAGAGGGAAAGCAACAGCGCCTCTTCAACCTCAGGAGGCTGAAGAAATATGGTTTGGCACCTAAAACCCACACAAACTTCTACAGATGCACAATTGAGAGCATCCTGTAAGAATGTATCACCGACTGGTATGGCAACTGCACCGCCCGCAGCGCTCTCCAAAGGGTGGTGCGGTCTGCCCAACGCAACACCGGGGACCACCTGCCCTCCAGGACACATACAGCACCCGATGTCACAGGAAGGCCAAAAAGATCATCAAGGACAACAACCACCCGAGCCACTGCCTGTTCACCCCTCTATCTTCCATAAGTAGAGGTCAGTACAGGTACATCAAAGCTGGGACCGAAAGACTGAAAAATAGCTTCTATCGCAAGGCCATCAGACTGTAAAATAGTTATCACTAGCACATTAGAGGGTGTTGCCCTATATACAGACTTGAAATCAATGGCCACTTCAATAATGTTTACATATTTTACATTACTCATCTCATACATATTGTATCTTAGTGTACACCGCTCTGACATTGCTCATCCAAATATTTATATTTTATTTTACTTTAGATTGGTGTGTATTGTTGTGAAATTGTTCGACATTACTGCACTATTGGAGCTAGAAACACAAGCATTTCGCGACACCTGCAATAACATATAATTAACACGAGTATGTGAATGAGTAGTTATGTCCAAACTGTTGACTGGTACTGTACATATTACCTCAATTCCCTCGACGAACCTGTGCCCCCGCATATTGACTCAGTACCCGTACCCCGTATATAGTCTCGTTGCTGTTTTCTATTTACTTCAGTTTATTTAGTCAATACTTAAAACACTTATTTTTTCTTAAAACTGCACTGTTGGTTAAGGGCTTGTAGGTTTGTGCCCTGAGCACAAACATTTTAAAATAAACATTCCAAATAAAATAAGAATAAAGATAGACTACAGGGTACAATTACAATAGTACACTTTCAACAAATAAACCATTACATCAATGAGAACAACTGCAATCCTCAATTAATGAATTTAACACCAGTCTTAAAATACCTCAGCGGCATCAGGGAGTCAATTCCAACAATGGGGGGCAGTACATGACAGAATATCATATCTGTTTAACAAATCTTGTTTCTAAAGCAACACACTGCTTTCTATCCAAAAAGCACATTGCAGGTCCAGTGAGTTGACAAAAAATGAAGGTCTGGTGAGTCAACACAAAGTGTGGGTGAGTGGAGTCAGTGTGTAGGACTGTGACTGGAACTGACCTGCCAGGTAGGCCACGCTTTGGCTGTTGACCTCAAACTTGTCACAGTTGAGGTGTTTTCCCACCAGGGCCAGCAGCGTGTGGAGGATACGCACCGTACGAGCCACCGTTGTGGGCGACGGGTGTCTGTAGCCTTCACATTGACACGCACAGAAGGGAAACCAAGTGGCACGTAAGTCATAGCCATACACCACTCCACTGCTCACTTGGTAGATTGTAACATAGCCATATTAATTCAACACGGTTAGCATTAAAACACATCAAGGTCTACAGAATACACAGCATTAAATGCAGCTAGTGACAAGTACAGACTACAGAGACAAGTGAAAACACCAACAACTGCTGACAAGCTCTTTGTCACTGCAGGACATGTCAATATTGCTAGTTTGGGTCTCTGACTGAGTGGGAAGACAGGTTTTCATTAGTGGCTCAGCAAGTCAGGCCAAAGTCTTTGTCTATCCTTTATCTAGGTAGATTAGACCCAAACAAATTCAAACATTTTCAGAATGTTTACTTAAGAAATATTGACAGAGAAGCCGTGGTTTATATGATACACAGTACAGTCACAGGAAGGGGAGTTGCTAGGGCCAAGATGTAGTCAGGTGCCTTGGGCCCTCTCCTTACCTTTCAGCAGGTGTCCCACCAGTGCGAAGTTGAAGTTAGAGCTGAAGTTGAGGCCCACAAAGTGGTCCATCTGTTTACAATGCCACTCCAGAGGATGCCTGATCTCCATAAACACCTCCTCTGGACTCTTGATAGGGGGGGGGGGGGGGGGGGGGGGGTGTATTCAGCATATAAATAGTGTCAATATATGTTTAATTTTTGTCATTGAACTGAGAGTGAGTGTCTGTCTGTTACCTTGTCGTTGAATACTCTCAGGCTGTCCAGAGTGTGCAGGTTCTGCTCTAGCAGGGCCGTTCCAGCAGAGTACAGGTTGAGTTCATCCAGCTGCAGCACAGCCACAGCCACCCAGAACACAGCCTTGTGCATGGGGGAGTCCTGGAGGAGCATACAGTATAACCCATGAGGTTACATACATTATATACGGGAACAGCACCAAGCACATTAAGATAACAAAGAACAAATCTAGCCTTCCTCCGATTCCAAATTGTTATTAAAAATCACGAACCAACAACTTACAGCTGGGTTCTTTATTGAATAGTAGAACACAAGCATTTTGTTGCACTTGCGATAACATCTGCAAATCTGTGTACGTGACCAAAAAAACTTTAATTTGACAAGCAGTAGACCACAGACAATCACATTATGTATTGCATGTGTTCTGTGTTTGCGGTTTGTGTACCTTGTTGAGCAGGGGCTGCAGCTTAGTCAGAGCGATGACTGTGGCCTCAATCAACACCTGGCTGTTGTAGTTATCAGGTCCCTTTAAGCAGCTCTCCAGCCCCTGTGGAGGAAGAGGACAGGAGAGGATGAGTGAAAGAGAGAGGGTGTGGGGTGAGAGATAGAGATAAAAGAAAGAAAGAACAAACATGAAAAAGAGGAAATAAAACGAGAGGGAGAGATATAGAGAGTAGCGGGGTAGAGAAGAAAAGGTAGAGAGTGTATCATAGTATCCATAATGTTAGCTAGAGGATTAGAAACCATTGGATTAGTGGGTTGGTGCACTCATAAACACTTAGCTCTCTGCATATTGCAGATAGAGCTCACACATATTGCAGATAGCACCCACAGGCAGCCTAGCCTGTACAGACTGAGCCAGACAAAAATTGGCAGACTGAGCTAAGGAAAGGTAAAATACACTCACCACCACCCCTCAATGTTTGTGTGTGTGTGTGTGTTAATTCTGGAAGATGGAGTTGCTCATTAAAACTCAGCGCTCCAACAGTCTGTGTGTGTGTGTGTGTGTGTGTGTGTGTGTGTGTGTGTGTATACATGTTAATTCTGGAAGACAGAGTTGCTCATTAAAACTCAGCTCTCCAACAGCGTGTGTGTAGACCCACCCGGTCTATGCTGAGCAGGGGGCTGGCCTTGCTGAGGATCCTGATGATCTGTTTGATCTGGCTGTGGGTCACTCTCTTACTGATGCAGCCAAACACCACCAGGGCTCTGGGCTGCAGGGACGGGTTGTACTGGAACGCAAACCTGGTGGACGACATAGGTGGCATTTGAGAAGAGCACAATAGAGTGTATATACAGTACATTCAGAAAGAATTCAGACCCGAGTCCACATTGCTCCATTACAACCTTAGAAAATGTATTCAATAAAAAAAATCCTCAATCTACACACAATACTCCATAATGACAACGTAAAAACATGTCCCTGACCAAGACTCTACCTACAGCTGGCAGCCCGGCCAAACTGAGCAATCACGGTAGAAGGGCCTTGGTCAGGGAGGTGACCAAGAAATCAATGGTCACTGACAAACCTCCAGAGTTCCTCTATGGAGATTGGAGAACCTTCAAGAAGGACAACCATCTGTGCAGAACTCCCTCAATCAGGCCTTTATGGTAGAGTGGCCAGACGGTAGCCACTCCTCAGTAAAAGGCACATGACAGTCCGCTTGGAGTTTGCCAAAAGGCCCCGAAAGGACTCTCAGACTAGGGTTGCAAAGGGTTGAAAACTTTCAGGTAAATTTCCGGAATTGTTCTGGAGATTTTCCATGGGAAGTTAAGCCTGGGAATTTGGGGAATTTTGCTTAAATTCATTAAAAAAGTGGGATACACAAGGTAATTCTAGGTCTTGTGGCATATTTTGATTAAACTATCACCAATTCAATGGAATTCATTCTTCCATCACATACTCTTCCATGCCTGTACAGCTGATTCTCAAGATCTTGCACAATAATGAGATGCTATTGAGCCCACACTACTACATGCTTTCTGTTAAGTTTGGATTACAATACTGGGTGGGGTAAATATATTTTATAGAACATACATTATTTTTTGTTAACTAGTAAATAGTAGCCTACAACAAAGTGTGTTTAAATAATTTCTAACTTGTTAAACATTTCTGCTAGTTAGTTTTTGCTACCATGTTGGTTTTAGCTTGCTTGAGCCTGCTAACTGAGGAGTGTTAATTCACCTGTTTCCATACATGTTTCAATTTGAAACATTTATCTTACAAAGGAGTTGTTTAATCTAACTGCTTAACTATTTATCTGTAAATGGAATTGTATTTGTTTTTTTCTAATTTTTTACAAGAAATGCCACGGGCACTTTCTGATGTGTGGAGACATTTCACTGCAGCTAAAAAAGCTGTGTACATTTGAAAATACTGTACCAAATCATATGTGAAGAATACAACGAAGATGCAGAACCATCTGGCCAAGAGCATTAAGTTCCCTCTGCGCTCACAACAAGCAACCACTGACAAAAGTCCCTCCACTTCTATTTGAGTTGAAAATGATGAATCAGACACCTTATCGATAGCAACAGTTATTTTGACTCAATGGAGGAACGTAGTCAGAAATGCTGATGAGTGTCTCGCTTGGGCTGTGTACGCAACTGGTTCACCTCTGATGCTCACAGGCAATGTGTATTGGAAGAGAAAGTATATGATGATATAATTAACTATATAATCTCCACCCCGCAACCAGTATTCTACAAGAGCACAGACACAAGGGACAACAGACACACCAGTCTCTACATTGCAGATGAGCTGAAGGCAGTCATCAATGACCTTGGACCACAGAAGGTATTTGCACTGGTGACAGACAATGCTGCAAACATGAAGGCTGCTTGGTCTAAAATGGAGGAGTCCTACCCTCACATCACACCCATTGGCTGTGCTGCTCATGCATTGAATATGCTCCGCAAGAAAACAATGGACACACTCTACAAGAGAGCCAAGGAAATGGTTAGGTATGCGAAGGGTCATCAAGTTATAGCAGCAATCTACCTCACCAAGCAAAGTGAGAAGAATAAGAACACCACATAGAAGCTGACCAGCACCACCCGTTGGGTTGGTGTTGTTATCATGTTTGACAGTCTCCTGGAGGGGAAGGAGTCTCCCCAAGAAAAGGCCATATCACAGTATGCCGAGAGAGTGGTAAGCATCCTGAAACCTATAGCAGTAGCCATTGCACAGATTGAGGGAGAAAATGCCATCCTGTCTGATGTTCAGACTCTGCTTGCAGATGTGAGAGAAGAAATCCACACTGCCATGCCCAATTCACTGTTGCTCCAAGCAGAGGAAACTGCCATTCTGAAATACATTAAAAAGTGTGAAGACTTCTGCGTGAAGCCCATACACGCCGCAGCGTACATGTTGGACCCCAAGTATGCTGGCAAGAGCATCCTGTCTGGTGCGGAGATCAACAAGGCATATGGTGTCAACACAACCGTGTCTCGCCACCTTGGCCTGGATGAGGGCAAGGTTCTTGGCAGTCTGGCAAAGTCCACTTCCGAACAAGGACTTTGGGATGGAGATGCAATATGGCAGTCGTGCCAACATATCTCATCAGCCACCTGGTGGAAGGGACTTAGCGATCCGCGATCCGGAGGCTCTTTCCCCTGTTGCCTCCATCATGCTTTCCCCTGTTGCCTCCATCATCCTCCAAATCCCACCAACATCAGTCGCCTCAGAGCGCAACTGGTCTGTGTTTGGGAACACACACACCAAAGCACACAACAGGCTGACCAATACAGGGGTTGAAAAATTGGTGGCCATCCGGGCAAATTTGAGGCTTTTTCAACCTGACAACAAGCCATCCTCAACAAGGTTATAAAGTGACAGTGAAAATGAGGCCTCAGAGTCTGTTCAAGAGGTGGACATTGAGGATGTCCAGGCAGAATACATGGAAGCCTGAGAGGAAGACAACCTAAGCTTTAGTTTCTAGAGTGTCATTTTACAAATACATGTTGAAAACGTTTTTGGGAGATGTGATGGATTATTGGGGATCATTCAATAATCCATTTTGTTGTTCAGTGAATTCATCCCATGTGAAGAGTCAACTCATTTAGTTAAAGTTCATCCCATGTGAAGAGTCAACTGATTTAGTTAAAGTTCATCCCATGTGAAGAGTCAACTCATTTAGTTAAAGTTCATCCCATGTGAAGAGTCAACTCATTTAGTTAAAGTTCATCCCATGTGAAGAGTCAACTCATTTAGTTAAAGTTCATCCCATGTGAAGAGTCAACTCATTTAATTAAAGTTCATCCCATGTGAAGAGTCAACTCATTTAGTTAAAGTTCATCCCATGTGAAGAGTCAACTCATTTAATTAAAGTTCATCCCATGTGAAGAGTCAACTCATTTAGTTAAAGTTCATCCCATGTGAAGAGTCAACTCATTTAGTTAAAGTTCATCCCATGTGAAGAGTCAACTCATTTAGTTAAAGTTCATCCCATGTGAAGAGTCAACTCATTTAGTTAAAGTTCATCCCATGTGAAGAGTCAACTCATTTAATTAAAGTTCATCCCATGTGAAGAGTCAACTCATTTAGTTAAAGTTCATCCCATGTGAAGAGTCAACTCATTTAATTAAAGTTCATCCCATGTGAAGAGTCAACTCATTTAGTTAAAGTTCATCCCATGTGAAGAGTCAACTCATTTAATTAAAGTTCATCCCATGTGAAGAGTCAACTCATTTAGTTAAAGTTCATCCCATGTGAAGAGTCAACTCATTTAATTAAAGTTCATCCCATGTGAAGAGTCAACTCATTTAATTAAAGTTCATCCCATGTGAAGAGTCAACTCATTTAATTAAAGTTCTATTCGTAACTTAATCGTTTTTTTCTTTCTATTGGAAGGACTTTTATCATTTGCAAGTATGTTTCTGTCTCCATATGATATGGTAAATATATCCAATGCAAAAAACAATTAATATTAATTTGCATATATTTCCGTTAATTCCCATATGTTCCCACAGGAAGTTTCCACCACTGAATATTCCCCAAAATATGCAACCCTATCTCAGACCATGACAAACAAGATTATCTGGTCTGACAAACATGATTATCTGGTCTGAGAAACCAAGATTCAACCCTTTGGCCTGAATGCCAAGCTTCATATCTGGAGGGACCAGGCACTGCTCATCACCTGGCCAATACCATCCCTACGGTGAAGCATGGTGGCGGCAGCATCATGCTGTGGAGATGTTTTTCAGCAGCAGGGAGACTAGCCAATATTGAGGGCAAGATGAACGGAGCAAAGTACAGAGAGACCCTTGATGAAAAGCTGCTCCAGAGCACTCAGAACCTCAGACGGGGCTGAATGTTCACCTTCCAACAGGACAAAGACCCTAAGCACACAGCCAACACAACGCAGCAGTGGCTTTGGGACAAGTCTCTGAATGTCCTTGAGTGGCCCAGCCAGAGCCCGGACATGAACCCGATCAAACAACTCTGGAGAGACCTGAAAACAGCTGTGCAGCAACGCTCCCCATCCAACCTGACAGAGCTTGAGAGGATCTACAGAGAAGAATGGGAAAAATACCCAAATACAGGTGTGACAAGCTTGTAGCATCATACCCAAGAAGACTCAAGGCTGTAATCACTGCCAAAGGTGCTACAACAAAGTACTGAGTAAAGGGTCTGAATACTTATGTATATTAGATATTTCAGTTATGTGTTTTATAAATTTGCACAAACTTCTAAAAACCTGTTATTGCTTTGTCATTTTGGGGTATTGTGTATAGATTGATTAGGGATTTAAATTAATATTTTTTTTTTTTAGAATAAGGCCATAACGTAACAAATTGTGGAAAAAGTGAAGCGGTCTGAATACCTTCCGAATGCACTGAGAGACATTCATTGATAGTGGTCAAAGTGAATATGTCTCAAAAGAAATCTGACATACTTCTGAGCCAGCTCGGTCCATTGGTCCAGCCATTTGCACGCTGGGATGTCCCTCATGCACGCCTACAAGAGAGGACATATTCAGTCAGATATTGGTATTTTGCTTGTATTCTGGACGGTACATAGTATAATGTATAGTATAGTATGTAATGTGTGTGTGTGTGTGTGAGCATGCCTGTGTGTGTGTGTGTGTGTGTGTCTCCCTCACCTCCATGATCTCCAGCAGGGCCTCAGTGACGGTCTCCAGGGAGGAGAGGGCGAAGGTCTCCCTCTCGTAGGACCCGGGGGAGAAGGAGCGGTCACGGTAGCTGGAGCGGAAGGCGATGACCGCAGCAGACTTGACCTTACTGATGCCAAACAGCAGGTAGAACTTAGGCAGGGAGAACTCTGTCAGGCTCAGCCTCAGGACCTGCTTGGTCTCCTCTGGAAGAGATCATGACAAGAAGAGAAGATGACTTGTTGCTCTTCTGAAAGAAAATCCCTGAACACTGATATCTATAGCAAACTGTTTTAAACAAACATAAATAACAGACATTGACCTCTATTGAGTAGTTTCATGGTTCACTGCATGCAGTGCTTACATTGGGTCTTTCAATTATCTTACTAGCAAGGGAGCCCAGTGGCATCCATACACATTAATGACCAGGGAAGGGTATGCTGTTTAACTACAGATGGTATATAGTCTGCAGGGTAGATACGGTGTGCTTCCTCACCTCTGAAGTTGAGCTGGGAGCAGGTGCAGAGAGAGTGAATTATGTTGATGACCAGGCCGTGTGTGGAGGCGCGGAGGGACAGGGGGCCGGTGGCCACCAGCAGAGTGACCACGTGGAACAGGTAGGGCAGGTGAGTGGCCACGTCCAGAGAGTTGTTGAAGGACAACATCAGCATGTAACGGGCCAGGATGGCAATGTCATCCCACATCAGGTGCTGCTCCAGGGTGGGCGTGGGAGACAGGCACGTCTTGTCGATGATCTTACACATCCGGCCAATCACCTGGTCAGAGGGTGTGTGGAAATAGCCAATCATTATGAGGTATTAGAAGGTAGAGTCAGTGATATGACATCATATACTTTGTGCTGGACTATTTTAACTTCCTGATGACGTTAATATCTGCCAAGAGCAGCATCTTTTTGTTCTTATTTTGATTTTAAACGCGAGCGGTATCCCTAAAAAAAATTCAGATGTATTTTGGGATGTTGGCGAAATAGGAGGCAGAGAGAAGATGGCAGGGATTATATCTGTAAATAAAACACCATTGGCTCAAGCCCCGGGTGACAAATAGGCCATGGGGACCAGACAAAGTCCCCTTTGTCCCCAATAGCTGGCCTGTC